>NW_028134669.1:0-84267 GCF_964662115.1 Mustela nivalis | reverse complement strand
TGATCAACTCACTGGCATGTCTTAGGAGAATGTCATAACTTTAGTAGCAAACTTGAAATCTTGGCCATTGGTTTTGATTTTGCTTTGGTTTTTATAATTTTAAAAATCCCTCCAGCCTTTGGCTCTCTCTCACCTGAGTGCTTTCAGCTGTTTCTGCAACAAAGCTGTCCAGGCATCAGAAACTCTCATTGTTTACAGTGGCGCCGACTTCTGAACACTTTGTTAATAAAAAGCTTTTTTTTTTTTTCTTTTGGCTATTGTAAATGTGGAACAACAATGAGGTATTTCAAAGAGGTGAACCACACATAAATTTCTCTAAGGGTGGGGTGAGGGTTACTCAAAAAGGAACTTGACAAGGCTTTTAAAGATATCTATAATCATTATAACTTAACGTGACTTATTGTTACTGTGCCCTTAACTGGGCAAACACTTGTTGGCTTCCAAGAAAGACTAACCTAGTTCTAGATGGTTCTAGCGGCCTTCTAGCACAGGGTCTCATGAGGCAGGGATTCTAGCCACTGGCTGTGCAAGGCACGAGACCTGTTAGTGATTCTATTTTTTCTCCGGAGAATGGGCCTTTCCACATTCCAGGTCTTTCTACCCCAATAAATAATGCGGTGATTCTCTTAGTGAGTTGTACTTTTGGTTTAAACAGCCAACTGTCTCTTAAAAAGGACTTTTGTGTAAAGACCTTTAAAAAAAAGTCCTTTAAAAATTTTTTTTTTATCTTTTATTTTTTAATCCCATATGTTTACTCTGATCATGGAACTTTTTTCATTTTTACCTTCTCTGCTGATTAAAATATTCTCTCCAAAATGTCAGTTACTTGCAGGTACTTGCACTGTAGACAATCTTTACATATTTTTTTAAAAATCCATTCACGATTCTTAGTGTAAATCCCGGGGATCTGAAAGACTACCATTTGCTATTCATCGAACAGTTACTATCTCCACTTAGTGACAGGGTTGTAGAGGACGTGAGCTCACAAGAGATGTAAGCTTTTTTCCACTTTCAGCTACCATGTTCATTTCTATGTTACTCAGAGGAGCCTTCTTTGTAGAAACATATTATCCAGTCTTTTATGAAGCTGTATTTAAATTCTGTCCCTTCATTCCCCACAACGCTTAAAAAGCCAAGCAAATTTTGTTCCATTTTTTAAGAGCCCATAGATGGCATTTTTTTAGTGTTGCGTTTTTGAGTTTTCATCACTCTTTATGTTACTTCTACTTCACAG
Organism: Mustela nivalis; assembly: GCF_964662115.1. Lineage (NCBI taxonomy): Eukaryota > Metazoa > Chordata > Mammalia > Carnivora > Mustelidae > Mustela > Mustela nivalis. The sequence continues at coordinate 83,033 of NW_028134669.1, read as the reverse complement.
ATAAACAATTGCTAATGACAATGTGAACTTCCTACAAATGTGCAATCAAAATCCCTAGGTACACATTACCGAAGTTCTTTGTTCCCTTTAAACATTATTTCTCTCTTGATATGCATTCTTGTTTTGTATTATATTGCATTATAAAGTTTTTTTTTAACAGACTGCATTTTTTAGAGTAGTTTGGGGATCAAAGTAAAATTCCCTTTCCCCACATACACACAGCCTTCCCCATTATCAACATCCTGTACCACGGTGATAATATTTCATGCTCACTGACCCTACACTGACACATCATTATCACCCCAAAGTCCACAGTTTACATTAGAGTTCACTCTTGGTGGGGCACCAGGGTGGCTCAGTGGGTTAAGGCTTCTGCCTTCGGCTCAGGTCATAATCTCACGGTCCTGGGATCGAGCCCCAGACCAGACTCTCTGCTTGGCAGAGAGCCTGCTTTCCCCCAACCCCTGCTTTCCCCGCCTGCCTCTCTGCCTGCTTTGATGCCTGTCAAATAAATAAATAAAATCTTAAAAAAACCTTTTCTCATAGAGTTCACTCTTGGTATAGTATCTTATGCATTTTGACAACTGTGTAGTGATATATATCTACAATATCATACATATCATACAGAATATTTTCACTGGCCTAAAAATCCTCTGTGCTCTGCCTGTTAATCCTCCTCCTCTCCTAACTGCTACAAACCGCTGACCTTTATACCATTTGCATAGTTCTGCCTTTTCTAGAAGGTCATATAGTTGGAACCTTGCAACATGAAGCTTTTCCAAATTGACTTCTTTCACTTATTATGACGGATTTTAAGTTTGTTTCTTGTCTTTTCATTGCTTGATAGCCATTTCTCTTTATCGCTGAATCATATCCCATTGTTTCAATGGACCACAGTTTATCTATCCATTCTCCTCCTGAAGGACATCTTGGTTACTTCAAACTCTTGGCACTTATGGGTAAAGCTGTTACAAACACAGGTTTACATGCAGGATTCTGTGTACACAAAGTTGTCGCTCTTTTGGGTGAGTACCAAGGAGCACGATTGCTGGATCATATGGTAAGAATATGTTTAGTTTTGTAAGAAACTGCCCAACTGTCTTCCAAAGTGGTAGCACCATTTTGGTGTTCTCACCAGAATGAATGAGAGTTTCTCTTGTTCCTCATCGTCAAAAGCATTTTATGTTGTCAGTATTTTGGATTTTAGCCATTCTAATAGATGTGTAGTGATATATCATTGTCTTATTTATTTATTTATTTTTTAAAAAGATTTTATTTATTTATTTGACAGAGAGAGATCACAAGAAGTCAGAGAGGCAGTCAGAGAGAGAGAGAGGGGAAGCAGGCTCCTGCTGAGCAGAGAGCCCAACATGGAACTCGATCCCAGGACCCTGAGATCATGACCTGATCCAAAGGCAGCGGCTTAACCCACTGAGCTGTCCAGGCGCCCCTCATGTTCTTTTAATTTACAATTCCTTAATTAGACATGCTGTGATCATCACAGCATCTGTTCATATCATTATTGCCATCTCAATATCTTCTTAAGTGAGGTGTCTGTTCCAGTCCTTGCCAATTTTTCAATCAGGTCATTCATTTTCTTGTGTTTGAGTTAATAAATGAATAAATAATAATAATAAATAATAAATAAATAAATAATGAATGAATGAATTTATTATATATATTATATATTATCTGTAATATATATTATATATATTATTATATATTAAATAATTTATTAAAAATAAATTTACTAATGAGGCCAAGAATTTAGAATCACAAATACTTCAGAACTAATAATAACTGCCATCACTTGTTGTTATTGTATAAGATAAATCCTACGATCAAGTTTCAATTTTAAATTCTTACAATTTTAAATTATTAAAACCTTATGAAGAAGCATCATTTTGAGGGAGCAGTTTTCATAATTTAGCATCCATCAGCCTTTTTTTTAAGATTTTATTTATTTATTGGACATACAGAGAGAGAGAGAGAGAGAGAGAGATTACAGGTAAGCAGAGAGGCAGGCAAGCAGGGAGGGAAGCAGGCTTCCTTTTGAGCAGAGCCCAATGTGTGGCTGGATCCCAGGACCCGGAGACCATGACTTGAGATGAAGGCAGAGGCTTAACCCACCACCCACGTGATGAGAGAGCCCCTCAGGTGCCCCTCATCCATCAGCCTTAATTGTTTGGAGGAAAATGTGTGGATGAATAATGCCTTAAGGAGCTAATCTCTCTAAAGGATTTTCAATCTTTACCCCTTCAAGGTTTTTGCACAGTTCTGATAGCCTCTAAACATCCAGCTGATTTCTACAGTGACAAGCCTGTTAAAAACTGTCCTCAAACCAGGAATAGAGCTTGAAACATACCAGTCAAGAACAACTTTGAGTCTTTTAAGGAATTTATCATCATTTCTTTGTTATGATTCCAGGTTCCTGGGATTGAGTCCCACAGTGGGCTCTCTGCTCAGCAGGGATCCTGCATCCATTCCTCTCTCTCTGCCTGCCCCTCTACCTTCCTGTGATCTCTGTCAAGTAAATAAATAAAATAAAAAAAAACATATTTTATACCAGTTATTCATGTTTATTAACTAAGATATCACAATACAAATAATTCAATCAGTTGATCTTTATTAATACCTTCAACAAGATAAAAAAAATATGTCATATTTTCTCCAAAAATTTTATATCATCTGATAGGTCAGATATATAAAAAATAACATTTAAAGTCTTAAAAATATCAGCAAATATTTTCATTTAAATGCAAATTTCAAGAAAATCTACTTTTCCAAACACGACTTTTTATCCTATATTTTTTTTAAATTTGTCAATATCTGATAAATTGTTTAGCGAGACTATACATGTTAGATTGAAAAAAATGATTAATAGATGTAGGTTCAAATTATTATGTTTCATTAAAAATGATTTAGTCTTTGATGAACATCTGTTTCGTAATGTGTTGTATCCAAATATAGTAAATTAATGACATATATAAAATTATAGAGAAATGACACCTTCCGTTCCATTATGAGTAGAGCTTTTAAAATGCTATTTGTCACAACCTGTCATCTTCTCATTATGTAGCATTATGTAGCATTTAAGAAATGTATACTCTTCACTTTGAAGTCTTTTAGAAATCTAAAATATGACTTTCTATGGATTGTGTTTCCATATTCCTTTATTGCCACTTTGAACAAATCCACATGCTTTGATTCAAAGGTAATAAATTTCTCTTATTTGGAAAAATGATGTTTATTTTTGTTCTCTCACCCTTAGCAGGTGGTTTCATTTTAGCACACTTCAGAGTTATAATTTCATGCTTATTAAAAACATTTATTATGATCTACATAGATGAATGAAACTTTTATTTTGTTAAATTATTTGCCAAAAAATCTGTAATTTTTAAAAATGTATTTCTTTTGAAGGGTTATTTTAGAGCATTCAGAGAGGATCTAGGAGTGTGGTATAATGCAATTTTTAAGTAAGTTTGAAATGGTTATTCATATGATTGTTTCTTTAAGGCTTTTGCTTATTTTGGGTTTTTTTTGTCTTCTTTTGTCTTATTTTGTTCATTATATGCTACAAAATATTTTGAAAGTAAATTTAAGGTATGTTTTACATAGTTTATTTTTTGGAAAAAATATTGAAATGACTTATGAAATTCAGTATACTCTCAACATTAATTTATTCTGAAATTTACCAATTGTCTACTGTCTATTATATGGCAGATATTACTTCAGACTACACTGGTAAATGAAATACTTCGATTTGTAGAACGTTTATTTTAATGGGTGAGACAAATAAAAGCTATAAACCTGAATAAAAATTGCATAGTGCATTCAAAAATGATGAGTGCAATGGGGAAAAAGAAAAATTAGATCAGGGTGAGAAAAATGAAGGTTGCTAGGCAGGGGGTGGGGAGGTAAGAATTTTAATAGAAAGATCAGGTTAGTTACAATGAAGCTGACAATTGAACAAACGTATGGAAAGGCGATGAATTTGCCCAGAACTATCAGCAATAAGGTCACTCCAGACAAAGGAATTGGCTATCTTGAAGGCCATAAGGTTGGATCGTGCCTGGCATATCTGAGGAATAGCAAGGAGGCCACTGTGAGGGACTGAAGAGTAGCAGGGAAAGAGGTCACAAAGGTTAAATGAGTGGCTAGATCATGTAAAAGCTTAGAAGTCATTGTAAAACGCTGGCTTTATATTTGAAAACTTACTGTGTGATAGAATTTCTGCTAATAACTGAGAGTTCAAATGTCCATAAAATTTCAAGGATTCTTATTCTAGTAAGACAGAATAAAGAAAAAGAGTTCATATTTTCACATGGTGTAACAAATGCTTGGAGATCCAAGTGTACGAAGCTATGGGAGCACAGAAGAAGGCACTAAAATCACACCAATATATTTGATTACTGTGACTTTATATAAATTTGTATTTTCTAGATTTTTTTAATAGTCATGGAATCACACAGTATATTCTATTCATTGCCTGGCTTTTCTTTTCTCAGCATCATTACTTTGAGAATCTCCAATTGTAAATAGTTCATTTTGATGTTGAATAGTAATCTCTTTAATGAATAGATCATAATTTGTCTTTGCTCTATTGATGGACATTGATGAACATTTCTACTGTTTTCAATTCTTAAAAATAAAACTGCTATGAAATTCATATACAATTCCTTGTACGAACATAGCTTTTGTTTCTCTTGGTTAAATGCCTATAAGTAAAATGGCTATTGGTGTAACTGCAACGTATTTTGCATTTAAAAAAATTTTCAAACTATTTTCCAAAGTGGTGGTATCATGATATATGCCAACAACAGTTTAGATTTTTTGTTGCTTCTCAATCTAGCTCAGACGAAGTACAATTAGCCTTTATAATTTTAGTCATTCTAATAGATATGTAAGCATGTCTCATTATGATTTTAATTTGTATTTCTTTAATGTCTAAATGTTGAGAAATTTGTCATGTGCTTATAAGCCATCCATATCCTTTTGGTGACATGTCTCTTCAATAATTTTCTTCATATGTAAAATTGGATACTATGTTTGGTTTTAAAGGTTTTTAATTTTTATTCATTTTTTAATCATCAGAGTTGATGTCCATTATCAGATATATAATTTGCAAATCCCTTCTCCATCTTTACGGTTTCTCAATGGAGCTTTGATAGCTGTGTCTTTCAAGAAATATGCTACTTCTTTCTTGGTACACGGAGGTATGACCAGAACATTATCAATGTTGACCTTTGCAAAGAAAATCATGGCTTAAGATATATGTAGTCTGCGGTTGTTGGGAGTGTTCTGTAATATCAAGCATATCTTGTTAGTTGATAATTTTGTTCATGTCTTACATATCTTACCAATTTGATGACCATTTGTCTATATAATCTCAAAATAAAGGTGTTGAAACTTTTTTCCATTTCTCTTCTAAGGTAGAAGTTATGATTTTTGTTCTTAGTTTTTCCCTATATATCCCCAAATCTGTTATAGAGTATAAAAGTCAAGAATTATTATACTCCCTGATAAATTCATCCTTTTACTCTTCTGTAATTTTGACTTGATCTTTATGTCTGATAATGAAATTTGCTTTAAAATCACTTTTCATTATCTTGATATAACCACCAAAGGTATAGTGTGATTAGTGTTAATATAGCATATTTTTTCTTTTACTTTATAAAGCACTTCTATATTTAATCCTGAAAAAAAAAACAGCTTTTTAGCTCTGGAAGCATCTTTCTAAATTATTTTTTTTTTAAATGAAGCAGTAACAATTTTTGTTAAGGGACCTAAACTGAAAGTAGGTTTATTTATTAATTTATTTAGTAAAAGATTTTATTTTGTTTATTGACAGCAAGAGAGAGATAGAGAGGAAGCACACAAGCGGGAGGAATAACGTGCAAAGGGAGAGGAAGAAGCAAGCTCCTCGGGGTGCAAGTAGTCCCATGCAGGGCTGGATCACTGTACACTGGAATCATGACCTCAGCCAAAGGCAAATATCTGCTTAAACAACTGAGTCATCCAGGCACCCATAGAAAATTAAAAAAAAAAAAAAACCTTTTAAAATCATTTTGTTTCTTTTTTTTTAATATTTTATTTATTCGACAGACAGAGAGACAGGAAGAGGAACTATAAGCAGGGCATAGGGAAAAGGAGAAGCAGGTTTCCCACTGAGCAGAGAGCCTGATGTGGGGCTCCATCCCAGGACCCTGGGATCATGACCTGAAAAGAAGGGACACTTTGGGAGGAAGCCACCCAGACACCTCTTTCCTTTGTTTTTAATATATGGCAACTGATGCTTCAAAGCCATGAGAAGCATATTACCCATTGATTAAATCTTTGATAACAACCTATTTAAAGAGGTGTGTAAATATATACTTACTCAGATTTATACACTTTGTGTTTTCTTCATAGTTTGGGGCTGGACCCCATGGTCACAACACTGCTTCCAGTCTTTGCCTTCCCATCTGTTGATAAAAGGCATTTGGTCAGCAAAGCAAATTAGTATCATAATTAATAAGCCCTTGGCACCATATCTCTGGAGCAGGAGTTGCTATTAGCCACGGCCCAGAGCAGTTGACCTCCCCTCGCTAGTGCTATAGCCCCAAGGACAAGGTCCCTGCCACCAGAACTCAGTCTTACATGTTATGCTAAGCAGACAAAACCAAAACCGGAGAGCTCCGACAGCTTTCACTGGCATGCCTCATCTCCCACTCCCTCGACGTCCAGGCAGTACCAGATGCCAGGGAGGAATCTTGGTCCAACATATGGGAGGGAAGGAAGTAGCCATGAGCAAGTATCTGCCTCTCTGTGCCTTTCTTTCATGAGCAGGTTGTAAGGAGGAGGAAGAGGAAGGGGAAGAGAGGTGAACTTCAAGGTGTGAAGGCCTCAGGTAGGCAGCTGGCTCCTGCCAGTAGGAACGGAACAAAGGAGAAGGCAGTGAGTCTTGCAGGGAGGGTGGGGGGTAAGGGTTACAGCTTATGATGGAATCTGGACAGGAGTAATAGGGATACTAGTCATTTGAGTCCACCATTGGCAAGCTGGGCTGGGTGTCAGGGCAGATAGGCCTCCCTGGGCAACGGCACATGAGAGAAGGTGGAATTCTTCTCTGAGGAGCAGGTGGAGTTTTGGGTGTTGGGAAAGCATAGACAGTATTGTTCCAGGGCCAAGGACAGGTCCGGGTACTCCTGGTTGAAGGTCAAGGCCACAGTATGATCCAGGTCTTCTACCAGCAGCTTGAAGGTACCACATGCCAGCCACCCCTCATTATTGTGTAAAACTCTCTGGTGCACTTATTGGCTTATCCATCAAATGACTCCTTCAGCAGCTTGAAAACCACCTCCACAGGCACTCCAGGTTATGGGAGGCTTCCAGAGTGAAGATTTTGCACAGGATCACCCCAAAAGACGAGAAGTCACTCTGGTGGATGTAGATCTGGCCAAACATGGCCTTAGGGATCATCCACTTCACAGGCAGTCCACTGTTGGTTGTCTTTTTATAGTAACTGATGTGGTGATATCTCTGGCAAGGCTGAAGTCTGAGATCTTCATCATGTTGTCCTTTGTCACCAGCACTTCCCTGGTGGCCAGGTCTTGGTGTATGCACGTCTTGGAGGCAAGGTACTCCATGCCTCAGGCTACCTGGTAGGCACAGGATGCCAGGTCCTTGGAGGAGAGTTGCTCTGCTGCATTGTGGCTGATATTGTAACAGTACTCCAGGTCAGGAGGCCTCTGGGCCTGCAGGTACTCCTGTATGTTGTCTTTGGAGGCATATTGCGTGAGAGTGTACGAAGGACCGTCCTGTGTGCAGGACCCAGCAGTTTGACGGTGTCCTTGTGCTGTCCAATCATCTTCATCATCTCCATTTCTGAGATTAGGTTTGACAGGTCTTTCTCTGTTGCATCTGACTTCAACATCTTCACAGACACTTTAGTCAAATCTTTGGATTTGTCTTTGTCCAGCCCAATGGCCTCCTCCAACACCACCTGCCCAAGGTAGGCCTGTCTTAGGGGTCTGCCTAAACTGCCTACAACCAGCCTGTCTCAAGGCAGTTATGAACTCTAGATTATCCTCAAAAACATTAAACCACAAGCTAAAAATTCTCTTCACTAGATCTCTGTCGCAGGTCTAATTTTCTTCTCTTTCATCATTTATCTTTTTCCTGATTCTTATTTTCAGTATAGTTTATTTTGCTTCCAAGTGTTTCCCCTGGTTTCTGTATGCTGTTTCAGAGGGAAGAATTATCCTGTCATTAAATTATTTCTTGAGCATTCGTTACATCTCTCAGGTAAAATGGGTTCTTTTATGGTATTGATTCATTTGAGTTTTCTCAAATGGGAAGAATTTTCAAAATGGTGTTATCCTCAAGGTTCAAAGTATGTCTTATCCTTATCTTTACTCTTTTTGAATTCACTTTTCAAATTCTTGTCCCTCTTTTTATCTTTTAAATTTAAATGTTTTATTTTTATTCTTCTTTTATTTGAGTATAGTTGATATTCAGTGTTACATTGGTTTCAGGTTTTCAATATCTCCATACATTATTCTATGATCACTCCAAATATAGCCACCATCTGTCACCATATAACACTATTATAATATCATTGACTATATTCTGTACACTGTCCCATATCTCTTTTTAAAATCTCTGATTTTTATGTTTTCTGTTATTCCAATGTTCGACCATCATTTTACTTGGATACTTTAATAAAATATGCCTGATTACACACTCTTTGCTGAAAACCATAGCATTGGATTTATAGTAGTCTTCTTCTTCTTCTTCTTTTTAAATTCACATATAATGTATTATTAGCTCCATGGGTATAGGTCTGTGAATCGCCAGGTTTACACACTTCACAGCACCCCCCCCCCAATGTTCATAACCCCACCACCCTCTCCCTACCCTCCCCACCCCCCTGGCAACTCTCAGTTTGTTTTGTGAGATAAAGAGTCTCCTATGGTTTGCCTCCCTCTCGATCCCATCTTGTTTCATTTACTCTTTTCCTGTCCCCCAAACCCCCCACATTGAACCTCCATTTCCTCATATCAGGGAAATCATATGATAGTGTCTTACTCTGGTTGACTTATTTTGCTAAGCATAATACCCTCTAGTTCCATGCATTCCATCGCAAATGGCAAGATTTCATTACTTTTGATGGCTGCATAGTATTCCATCACACACACACACACACACACACACACACACACACACACACACACACACACACATATATATATATAATTCATTTGTTGATGGACATCAAGGTTCTTTCCATAGTTTGGCTATTGTGGATATTGCTGCTATAAACATTTGGTGCACGTGCCCCTTTGGATCATATAGTAGTCTTCTTTACCTCTATCAGAACCCCAAGAAGCTTTATTCATTTATTTACTCACATAAACAAATGATCCAACACAACGTTTTTTGATGTTCAAATGTATTATAATGTCTTACCGCTTAACATTATGCATACTGCTCTCTTTAGCTGTCTTACTAAATACACATCATCACTATGCCATTTAATCAGAAAGAACATTTGAACTCAGAATTCTCTCCATATCAGGGAATGAAGACTCCACCCTTCTGTTTGTGCAGGTAAAATAAATGTTGATATTTTCTGTCCTGCACATACCCCATCCTGTTCACCAGAATATTCACCATCAAAATAGATACAAAATAAAAACCATACCTCACCACTTCTATTACCACCCAGCATGCTAAAAACACCATCATATGTTCCTGAATTATTGACTTGATTGATAACCCCACTTCCACACATACTGCACTCCTTTCTCCCTGCAAATTTATTTTGGTAAGGAAACTTAACCTTTTTTACCCATTTGACAGATCACAAGTAGGTAGAGAGGCAGGCAGAGAGAGGGGTGGGGGAGCTGGCTCCCTGCTGAGCAGAGAGCCCAATGTGGGGCTCCTTCCCAGGACCCTGAATTCATGACCTGAGCCGAAGGCAGAGGCCTAAACCACTGAGCCACCCAGGAGCCACCATATCTCGTAATTTTTAATCAACGTGGATTGGCTGCATTAAATAGTTCCTTCTTCTTCAAATATAAATATATAAATATATTGATCAAGTCACTCGCATGTCTTAGGAGAATGTCATAACTTTAGTAGCAAACTTGAAATCTTGGCCATTGGTTTTGATTTTAGTTTTGCTTTGATTTGGTTCGGTTTTGATATTTTAAAAATCCCTCCAGCCCTTGACTCTCTCTGACCTGAGTGCTTTCTGCTGTTTCTGCAACAAAACTGTCGGGGCAGCGAAAACTCTCATTGTTTTCAGTGGCGCCCCCTTCTGAACACTTTGTTGATAAAAAGCTTTTTTTTTTTTTTTTTTTTTTTTTGGCTATGGTAAATGTGGAACAACAATGAGGTATTTCAAAGAGGTGAACCACAGATCAATTTTTCTAAGGGTGGGGTGAGGGTTACTCAAAAAGGAACTTGACAAGGCTTTTAAAAATATCGAAAATCATTATAACATAACGTGACTGATTGTTACCGTGCTCTTAACCTGGCAAACACTTGTTGGCTTCCAAGAAAGACTAACATAGTTGAGATGGTTCTAGCGGCCTTCTAGCACAGGGTCTCATGAGGCTGGGATTCTAGCCACTGGCTGTGCAAGGCATGAGGCCTGTTAGTGATTCTATTTTTTCCACTGCAGAATGGGTCTTCTACATTCCAGGTCCTTTCTACCCCAATAAATAATGCGGCGATTCTCTCAGTGAGTTGTACTTTTGGTTTAAACAGCCAACTGTCTCTTAAAAAGGACTTTTGTTTAAAGTCCTTAAAAAAAAAAAGTCCTTTCAAAAAAAATTTATTTCTTATTTTTTATTTTTAAATCGCATATGTTTACTCTGATCCTGGAATTTTGTCATTTTGTCCTCCTCTGCTGATTAAAATATTCTTCATCATCAGCACCTACTGCTCTCCTCTCCTGGTGGTCTCTCCGGAAGGGGTCTTCTCTAGCTCTTCTAGCAGAGGATGGGCACTTCCCCTCTACCCCTGTTTCCGGACCAACCTTACCTATCCTGCAGGGTCAGGTCGGCCTGTCCTTTTATCTGTTGTTCTCTTCTGAGTGGTTAGTTTTTCATAGATACCGTGCTTTGCTTTTGTCAGGATTTACCGTGGATTATCAAAACCCTTTCTTGTGCCAGTGAAGCCAAGAAACACTCCTGATGAGAGAACCAGGAACTCGAACAGATCATATTTATCCTGAATGTTCTGTCCAAAATGAAAAATACATTTCTGAGGAGACTCAAGATCTCTGAGAAGGGAAGTTTCACCAACTCTGTCATGTAGGGGCATCAATTCCGATTCTGTGTCAATTTTCCTACTTTCCCAGATAGTAATTCTCTACCTCAGAAAGCCCACTCTCAACCGTTTCCTCTCTCAAAGGCAGTTGCTCTTAGAGTATGCACATGGCACTTGGGGCCTGCTGGTCATTGGCTACTGCCCTCTGTACCTTGGGTCTAACAGATGCGGGGCTTCAAGATGAAATCGTCTCTTGTTCTAAGACTTAATATAGTTTGAGGCACATGGTAAGCAATAATCACTTTTATAGTTGATCCAAGTGTTCGACCTTTCTTAATTTTTCTAATACCACAGTTTACTTGTTCTAAGATTTGTCCCACCCCCATTCTAATAAGTCTTACACTTGATGACATATACTAGTTTAACTGACAGCATTTCTCTTTCTTAGTCGAACATAAACTATAGTGCATCTTACCCTTGATGAAAGCTAGGATGCAATTAAATACTCTATTATGGTTACGATTCTGTTATTTGAAATCCTCCGGTAGCTCCCTGTGCCCCCACAGTGTAGTACGTCACCTCCTTGGCATAATATACAAACCATCTCACCCCCAGTGTTAACCCCGAGGCTCAGCCTCCATCCCCAGGTGATGCTACCAGATCAGCTGTCGGTTGTCATGAACTTGCTGTAGATTCCCGAATGCACTGTTCTGCCTCCTGGCACTTTGAAACTTGACACACTCATCCTCATTCTTCACTTTGCCCTTGTCTATCACCTCCCCTGAAAATCTTTTACTAACTGGCTTTTCCCAGCTCCAACCTATTCTTGGCAGTCTTTTATCTCCCTGTGGTAAAAACCTGTCACACTGCACCATGGACATGCCCGTTGTACCCCTGAGAAGAGAAAAGGGAGAGTGACGGCCCCCCAGCATTTGCAGCTCTAGTGCAGAGCCCCATGCCTGGCTTGCAGGAAATGCCAGATTATGAAGACAAACGGAGATCATCCTCTGGCTAAAACCAGCTCTATTTTGCCTACCGCAGGATCTGGATCAATTCAGAGCAGCCGGGTATTATTGCTGTTTTTCTAGGGATTTTTTACCCATATATTTCCAAGGTCTTGACTCTTTTTATAGCACTTTAATTCAGGTTTCAACCACTTCCTAGTCAGATCAGGTGAAATCATTTTCCTTCCCATAGGCTCGGTGTATTTCACACCTAGTAAATCTTTTTTTAAGATCTTATTTACCCATTTGACAGGTCTAAATTAGGTAGAGAGGCAGGCAGAGAGAGGGGTGGGGGAGCAGGCTCCCCGCTGAGCAGAGCGCCCAATGTGGGGCTCCTTCCCAGGACCCTGAAATCATGACCTGAGCCGAAGGCAGAGGCCTAAACCACTGAGCCTCCCAACACCCCCATCCTGGTAATTTTTAATCAACGAGGATTTGCTGCATCAAATAGTTTCTTCTTCTTCAAATATAAATTATATAAATATATTGATCAAGTCACTCGCATGTCTTAGGAGAATGTCATACCTTTAGTAGACAACTTGAAATCTTGGCCATTGTTTTTGATTTTTGTTTTGGTTTGATTGGTTCGGTTTTTGTAATTTTAAAAATCCCTCCAGCCCTTGGCTCTGTCTGACCTGAGTTCTTTCAGCTGTTTCTGCAACAAAACTGTCTGGGCAGCGAAATCTCTCATTGTTTACTGTGGCGCCACCTTCTGAACACTTTGTTAATAAAAAGCTTTTTTTTTTTTTTTTTTTTTTTGGGGTATGGTAAATGTGGGACAACAATGAGGTATTTCAAAGAGGTGAACCACAGATAAATTTCTCTAAGGGTGGGGAGAGGGTTACTCTAAAAGGAACTTGACAAGTCTTTTAAAGATATCTATAATCATTATAAATTAACGTGACTTATTGTTACTGTGCCCTTAACTGGGCAAACACTTGTTGGCTTCCAAGAAAGACTAACATAGTTCTAGATGGTTCTAGCAGCGTTCTAGCACAGGGTCTCATGAGGCAGGATTTCTAGCCACTGGCTGTGCAAGGCATGAGTCTGTTAGTGATTCTATTTTTTCCTCTTCAGAATGGGCCTTTCCACATTCCAGGTCCTTTTACCCCAATAAATAACGTCGTGATTCTCTTAGTGAATTTTACTTTTGGTTTAAACAGCCAACTGTCTCTTAAAAAGGACTTATGTTTAAAGTCCTTTAAAAATAAATCCTTTAAAAAATTTTTTTATCTTTTATTTTTTAATTCCATATGTTTACTCTGATCGTGGAACTTTTTTCATTTCTACCTTTTCTGCTGATTAAAATATTCTCTCCAAAATGTCTGTTATTTGCAGGTACTTGCACTGTAGACATTCTTTACATATTTTTTAAAAAATCCATTCACGATTCTTAGTGAAAATTGGGGATCTGAAAGACTACCATTTGCTATTCATCGAACAGTTACTGTCTCCACTAAGTGACAGGGTTTCAGAGAACCTGAGCTCACAAGAGATGTAAGCTTTTTTCCACTTTCTGCTACCATGTTCATTTCTATGTTACTCAGAGGAGCCTTCTTTGTAGAAACATATTATCCAATCATTTATGAAGCTGAATTTAAATTTTGTCCCTTCATTCCCCACAACGCTTAAAAAGCCAAGCAAATTTTGTTCTATTTTTTAAGAGCCCATAGATGGAATTTTTTTAGTGTTGCGTTTTTGAGTTTTCAACACTCTTTATGTTACTTCTACTTCACAGATAAACAATTGCTAATGACAATGTGAACTTCCTACAAATGTGCAATCAAAATCCCTAGGTACACATTACCGAAGTTCTTCGTTCCCTTTAAACATTATTTCTCTCTTGATATGCATTCTTGTTTTGTATTATATTGCATTATAAAGTTTTTTTTTAACAGACTGCATTTTTTAGAGTAGTTTGGGGATCAAAGTAAAATTCCCTTTCCCCACATACACACAGCCTTCCCCATTATCAACATCCTGTACCACGGTGATAATTTTTCATGCTCACTGACCCTACACTGACAAATCATTCTCACCCCAAAGTCCACAGTTTACATTAGAGTTCACTCTTGGTGGGGCACCAGGGTGGCTCAGTGGGTTAAGGCTTCTGCCTTCGGCTCAGGTCATAATCTCACGGTCCTGGGATTGAGCCCCAGACCAGACTCTCTGCTTGGCAGGGAGCCTGCTTTCCCCCAACCCCTGCTTTCCCCGCCTGCCTCTCTGCCTGCTTTGATGCCTGTCAAATAAATAAATAAAATATTTAAAAAACCTTTTCTCATAGAGTTCACTCTTGGTATAGTATCTTATGCATTTTGACAACTGTGTAGCGATATATATTTAAAATATCATACATATCATACAGAACATTTTCACTGGCTTAGAAATCCTCTGTGCTCTGCCTGTTCATCCTCCTCCTCTCCTAACTGCTACAAACCGCTGACCTTTATACCATTTGCATCGTTCTGCCTTTTCTAGAACGTCATATAGTTGGATCCTTGCAACATGAAGCTTTTTCAAATTGACTTCTTTCACTTATTATGACGGATTTTAAGTTTGTTCCTTGCCTTTTCATTGCTTGATAGCCATTTCTCTTTATCGCTGAATCATATCCCATTGTTTCAATGGACCACAGTTTATCTATCCATTCTCCTCCTGAAGGACATCTTGATTACTTCCAACTCTTGGCACTTATGGGTAAAGCTGTTACAAATACAGGTTTACATGCAGGATTCTGTGTACACAAAGTTGTCGCTCTTTTGGGTGAGTGCCAAGGACCACGATTGCTGGATCATATGGTAAGAATATGTTTAGTTTTGTAAGAAACTGCCCAACTGTCTTCCAAAGTGGTAGCACCATTTTGGTGTTCTCACCAGAATGAATGAGAGTTTCTCTTGTTCCTCATCGTCAAAAGGATTTAATGTTGTCAGTATTTTGGATTTTAGCCATTCTAATAGATGTGTAGTGATATATCATTGTCTTATATATTTATTTATTTTTTAAAAAGATTTTATTTATTTATTTGACAGAGAGAGATCACAAGAAGACAGAGAGGCAGTCAGAGAGAGAGAGAAAGGGAAGCAGGCTCCTGCTGAGCAGAGAGCCCAACGTGGAACTCCATCCCAGGACCCTGAAATCATGACCTGATCCAAAGGCAGTGGCTTAACCCACTGAGCCATCCAGGCGCCCCTCATTGTTCTTTTAATTTACAATTCCTTAATTAGACATGCTGTGGATCATCATAGCATCTTTTCATATCATTATTGCCATCTCAATATATTCTTCAGTGAGTTGTCTGTTCCAGTCCTTGCCAATTTCTCAATAATGTCATTCATTTTCTTGTCTTTGAGTTAATAAATAAATACATAATAATAATAAATAAATAAATAAAAATGAATGTATTTATTATATACATTATATATGTTATATATAGTATATTATATACATTATTATATATTAAATAATGATTTATTAAAAATAAATTTACAATGAGGCCAAAAAAACAGTATCACAAATACTTCAGAACTAATAATAACTGCCATCACTTGATGTTATTCTATAAGGTAAATCCTACGATCAAGTTTCAATTATAATTCTTACAATTTTAAATTCTTAAAACCTTATGAAGAAGCATCATTTGGTGGAGCAGTTTTCATAATTTAGCATCCATCAGCATTTTTTTAAAGATTTTATTTATTTTTTGGACAGAGAGAGAGAGAGAGAGAGAGATCACAAGTAAGCAGAGAGGCAGGCAAGCAGGGAGGGAAGCAGGCTTCATTTTGAGCAGAGCCTGATTTGGGGCTGGATCCCAGGACCCAGAGACCATGACTTGAGATGAAGGCAGAGGCTTAACCTACCACCCACGTGATGAGAGAGCCCCTCAGGTGCCCCTCATACCATCAGTCTTAATTGTTTGGAGGAAAATGTGTGGATGAATAATGTCTTAGGGAGCTAATCTCTCTAAAGAATTTTCAAGTCTTTACCCCTTCAAGGTTTTTGTACAGTTTTGATAGCCTTTAAACATCCAGCTGATTTCTACAGTGACAGGCCTGTTAAAACCTGTCCTCCAAACAGGAATAGAGCTTGAACATACCAGTCAAGAGCAACTTTGAGTCTTTTAAGGAATTTATTATCATTTCTTTGTTTTTGGTTAATATCTGAAATAGTTCCATATTACACTTGCATAATTTTTAAAGAGCTGACTTTGAAGGAGGCATTCAGCTCCAGCTACTTCCATATTTTGGCAAGAACTATAATTCTATATAAAAAAAAAAACCATATTTTAGGGCGCCTGGGTGGCTCAGTGGGTTAAAATCTCTGCCTTCGGCTCAGGTTATGATTCCAGGTTTCTGGGATTGAGTCCCACAGTGGGCTCTCTTCTCAGCTCGGAGCCTGCTTCCATTCCTCTCTCTCTGCCTGTCTCTTTGCCTTCCTGTGATCTCTGTCAAGGAAATAAATAAAATTTTTAAAAAAACATATTTTATACCAGTTATTCATGTTTATTAACAAAGACAGCTGAATGTTTGCTAGCTAGTCAGCCAATACAGAGAAATATTAGGTAGGGTAATTACTCACAGTTGTGTTTAATAAAATGAGAGAAAATTATCAAATGACAGTAATAATAATAATCCTATAGCAGGCTAAATAATTCAATGATAATTCCAAGTATTAATCTAGCTTTCTTCCCTGATTATGACTCTTCTCTCCTTTATCATAATGGGAGTAGCAGATTGTCTGCAATGAATTGTGAAAACCCAGCAGTGACTTTGGCAGTGAAGGCCTCCCATCCATTTTGATAGGTTAAAATGATTCTGGTTGGTCTTGAGGAAATGTGTCATTCTTTTTTCTGTGTGTGTCATAAAAGAAAGAAGCAATAGTAAATTCTTGCTGTTATTCCATGGAGCCAATAAAATTATACTGCCAACAAGAGGCTGTTGACACTGTAAGTGTAGTTAACTGTCTTGAAATACTAGGCCTCGAAATAAAATTCCAATATTTCACATAACCTCCTTTTTTAAAGAAAACAAAACAAAACAAAACAAAACAAAACAACTATACTGCTTACATTTAGGGCCCTGCTGGTGTGTAAGTATTTTTGAACATGTCTACTGTAAGTGTATATATATATATTTTTTTCTGTGCAATAAATTCATTTAGAGATAAATTTGGATTGCAAATTATTTTGGGGGAGGTATGGTATTTGTGGCTAGTCTTACAAGTAAAAAGGACTAAAAGAAAGAAGGAAAACATTTTTTATTACAGCATATTTACAACTGTCCAAAGTACTTATTTACTATAGTACTGACTAATGTATAATACTGTACATAACGAAAGAAGTTAAATGAGTTATAATTCAGTCTTGCTGGTATGAAATGTGATATCTGGCAATCTGGTCCAGTTCATTGCATCAGGTCATTTGTATGTTCTTATTACCATTTTGATAGCATAGCACATTTTATAACCCAGATATTTTACAATGGAACTATGATGCATGTATTTTCAAAAGTATAGACATACATGAAGCTATGAAGTCAAAAAAGATGAATGTCCGTAGTACCATATACACTCAACAAATAAAAGTGTCCAAGGCTCTGAGTGAGATTTATGAATATTGTGTAAGATTAGGCCAACATGTGGTTTTGTATAAATAATCTGTTCTTAAATTAGAATTACAGTCGTTGAGTACAGTGTTGAAAATGGCAGATAGATTTTAGCTATCTTTGCTCACTAGGGAAAATGGAAAAATGTTTAGTTTGGTCAGATTTTCACTTAACTTCTGAAAAATCTTACGTTTGAGAGAGAGAAGCCTTCTGAAATAAGAATCCTTAAAGACATAACCCCTTTGGCACAAGTTTTCAAGAAACTTGTTTGATGTTGTAGACAATTATATGGCACACGTACTGTTCTAGATGTTTCATGCCAATAATATGTAAGCCATACCAAGGCTACATATACATATAGAGATGTTCCTCAGCTTACAAGGGGGCTATGTACAGAGACACCCATAAAAAATTGAAAATGCATTTAATACCCCTAAACTATCAAATATCATAGCTTACCTTAGGCTTATTTAAACATACTCAGAACACTAACATTTGCCTGCATTTGGGCAAAATCATCTTAAGCAAAGCCTATTTTATAACAAAGTATCAAATATCACATGCAATTTATTAAATATTACACTAAAAAAAGAAGAATGGTTATATATAGAATGGTTGTAAGAATATCAGGTGTTCACCCCTGTAATCTTCTAGCTGACTGGGAGCTGTGGTTCACTGCCCCTGCCCAGCATCACAAGACAGCACCATACCACATGTCACTGGCCCTTTTTATAAAGACCCAAATTCAAAATTCAAAGTAAAGTTTCTACTGAATCACTTTCACTTTCACATCATTGCCAAATATATCATAAGTTGAATCATTGTAAATCAGGAGCCATCTGATTTGAAAGTTAAATCACAGTCACCCGTATACACACAAAAAAAGGCCTTTATGTAGGGCCATCTATGTTTCTCTAAACAACATAGCATGATATATCAACGGCAAAAAATGGATGCGAAGGGGACAATTGCTTTGCGTCAGTACTCTGAGCAGTAACATACATGGCCTTACTCACCTAGCAGAACTCCAGAGCTAGCTGATGGCAAGGAATTTTAGAAATGTTTGCTGAACAGCTTAAGCACTATTATTTTTAAATTAGTGTGCATATCTGTTTTCTAAAGATATGTGAATTTATTTCATTGACTTATTATAAAACCAAATAATTTCCTCTTATTTAAGTGGCAGGTAAATAGAATTCTTTTTAATTTAAATCAAATGGCTTTTTAGGGAAAATATACGAAAAATTTTCAAACTTGTATTGCTTATTAATCTTTTATTGGAATCCTTATCAAGTTGTATTTTTCAAGTTTTCCTAAATAATCTTCAATGAATTGAAAATAGTTTTTGGATTTTATTCAAGGCTATTAACACACAATTTCACTTTGTTAAATATAGTGCTAAACGTTCAACCAAAACGTTGTGTCTTTTTTTTTTCCACTACCACATCCTCCATCTACGGACTGGATTCTCTCCCCAACTAGCACATTTATACCATTGTCTATTTTTGGATAAGTAAGGGTCATCTTTTGTCTTTATTCTATTCCTCGTATGCTTCTGAACTTGTTGAATTTTAATACAGTCACACCATAAGCATCACATATTTGATTCCCCTTTAAATAGTAAACAGTGCACAACCAGAGCATACCTTCAAAGCTATCAATATACTTACTCTGATATATTATTTTTGTATTTTTGTAAATTAAAATAATTAAATTATAGAACAAGAGTTTCAGGTGGTAGGTGTTGTAAGTTTACCCAAACTGACTTTTGTCAAACTCGTTTTTGTCATCATATATGTCACGTAGTTTACTCAGGTTTATTTTTAGAATATCCTTGTATAATGAATATTTACACTGATATCTAATATAAAAACCTTGGAATTAATTTTAGAAACATTAAGATATTGAAAATCAATCTATTTCTTTAATTCATTAAAGACATTTTTGGCTTGTTTCCAGTACTTTCTTACTGGTTAAAAAATGAATTTGAAGTAGTCTGAATTTCATTATTATATGGCACTTTCCCTTTGATGAATACAAAGACGATATTCTATATTAGCTATCTGAGAAGAATTTATTTTTTTAATTTTATTTATTAGTAAGAGAGAGAGTGAGAGAGACCACAAGCAGGGGGAGCAGCAGGATGAGGAAGAAGTAAACTCCCGGCTAAGCAGGGAATCTGTTGCAGAACTGAGTCCCAGAACCCTAAGATCATGACCTGAGCTAAAGGCTAAGGCGTTTAACTGACTGAGCCACCCAGGTGTCCCAATCTGAGAAGAGTTCTGTATGTTATTCCTATTCATATGAAGTTTAAAGTCTAGGTAATTAACTTAATATTTTAGTGGCTATTACATAGATAGCACTATGTTCCAGGCAGAGAGTAAGAAAGAAATATTAAATCAACCATATTCTATGCATTCTAAATGAAAATAATTAATCACTCATAATAAATCCTTCTATTGATGGAATATCAACTTATAAGCTTTCCTCCATATGAACAATGCCAAATACCAGAATAAAGGGTCATCTAATACAAATAAAGGATAGAATTAAAGAATTCTGATAAGCCATTTAATTTTGAAAAATGGTGCTATATTGTTGCTGAGTTGTGGTTTTCAGTTACATTATATCTGATAAGTGTAGAAGTAACATGAGTGTTACGTGAGATGAGAAATGGTATATAATAAAGATATTTTTAAAAGTACAGATAAAAATAAATTTGTAAACATAGCATTATGGAGGAATAAAAATAAATGATAGCTACACACTCTAACGTCAATAAATCTTGGAAAGTTAATAGAGAAGTAAAACAAGGATAGTGCAAAAAGTATGGTTCATTTTTATGAAGTTCAAACAAATTCTTTGAAACCGTAGATGGACTTAAAGATACTATTATGTATCAAATATTGCAAAAATTAAGCAAGGAAATAGCAAACATAAAATAACCAAAGCATACACACTTGGTTAGATACAATAGGTGTGATCATGTTCCACTTCATAAAGAGATGAGTTAATAGGTAAATAAAAGTAACTAGACTTTTTAGAAGTTAATAAAACCTTGCCTGTTATTTCTTAGTAATATAAAATATATGGTTTTCTAACAAAAACGTTTATCTTAAAAATATTTAAAAATAAATTTCAGGCTACTCATAAGGTTATATTTACTTTTCCACTGAAGGAAAAGCTGGTTGTTGTGGTTGTAGTTGTTTGTTTGTTTTAGTCTCCTCCTAGTTTTTATTATTATAATGTGGAATGAGGAATGTTAGATTGAAAAGTGAATTATTTTATAGACAAAAATCATTACTTGAATCAACTCCTGGTACAGCACATGGAACTCCTGAAAATATGCCCTTTTGACTTATGGAAGAGTAACAGTTATGCTTACTTCTGAAACATACTTGGTGGTGGCCCTAAATAGTGACACCATAGTAAACATTTTGAATATTTGCAATTAATTTTTGTAGTCATAGGGCTCCAAAAGGCACTGCTGTTACCTTAGCAGGTATTTCAATAAAGCTAAAAGTTTCCTGACTGTTTAAAAATATTAACAAGGCACAAAACATGGCAGAAGTACTGTCCTCAGATATTATTTTTTTCCATATGCTCCTGATTCCAGACATGACAAGTTATTTTTTTAAAATTTTTTATATAAGATTTTATTTATTTATTTGACAGAGATCACAAGTACGAAGGGTCAAGCAGAGAGAGAGGAGGAAGCAGGCTCCCTGCTGAGCTGAGAGCCCGATGTGGGACTGGATCCAAGGATCCAGGGATCATGACCTGAGCTGAAGGCAGCGGCTTAACCCACAAGCCACCCAGGAACCCGAGAAGTTATTTTTGATAGATATATAAACAATGTATTTTCCAGTTATAAAAAAAAATGGTTCTGCTATTTTTAACCTTTTTTAAAAATTACATAATTTTTTAAATTTAAATTTTATTTTTTAATGTTTTACCTTTCTTTTCTTTTTTTTAAAAAAGATTTTATTTATTTATTTGACAGACAGAGATAACAAGTAGGCAGAGAGGCAGGCAGAGAGAGAGAGAGAGAGAGAGAGAGAGAGGCAGGTTTCCTGCGGAGCAGAGAGCCCGATGCAGGGCTCAATCCCATGACCCTGATATCATGACCCAAGCCGAAGGCAGCAGCCCAAACCACTGAGCCACCCAGGCACCCCAATGTTTTACTTTTCAATATACTACTTAGAATATAAACCCTATTCCATTTTGTAAGAAGGTTACCATTTTAAAAATGGTAATTTTCTCATTGTGTCTTCCCCTCTCATTGCTTTATTTTGAATAAAACATTTCACAATAAACATAACTGATGCTTTCCTTTTGATGGTCCCTCTGTTGGTCATATTGTATATGAGCCATGACAATTAGTTTTACAACATTTATTCATGTTTGTTGATATGTTTTATCATAACTAATTTTCCCTCCCTTATCTAGATTCCCCAGCTTTCAGACAGGTGGACACTTCAATAAATCATACCCAAGGGATATATCAAGTACTTCTTACACATTCTTTCAGATTCTTGAGGTCTCATTTTGCCTAGGGATTTGCAATAGGTTCTGCCAGAGGCACCACTGTGACAACTGATGTCCATGGTCTATCTCCTGCTAAGCTCAAGAGGTCACTGGTTTCCAAGTTTATCTATACAATTAATGCACTCCATCAAGTTCTTTTTTTTTTAATATTAACAAACTCATTTTAAAGTTTATATGGAGAGGCAAAGACTCACAATAGTCAACATAGTGTTGAAGGAGAATAAAGCCTGAGGACTGACTTCAAAGTTTACCATAACGATGGGGCGCCTGGTTGGCTCAGTGGGTTAAGCTTCTGCCTTTGGCTCAGGTCATGATCCCAGGGCCTGGGATCGAGTCCCATATTGGGCTCTCTGCTCAGCAGGGAGCCTGCTTCTCCTCATTTCTATCTCTGTCTGTCTCTCTGCCTATTTGTGATCTCTCTCTCTGTCAAATAAATAAATAAAATCTTAAAAAAAGTATACCATAACGATAATTGGAAGCAAGATATTGTAATACCACAGAAAGACTAGATTAAAGGAACAGAATATATATTATCAATTATATTTTATATTTAATATAAAAGCAAAAGCAATACAAGAGAGCAAAATAGAATCTTTTAAACAAATGGTTCTGGAGTAATGGTGAAGCTAAATGTAAAAATATAAAATAAAAATAAAATAAAATAATAAAATAAAATAAATCCAGGCAGATATCATACACTCTTCACAAAAATTAACTCAGGTTGGATTATAAACCTAAACATGAAACATGTAGAAGGTAATATAGAAGAAAATTTAAATGACCTTGGTTTTGGAAATAACTTTAGCTACAAAATCACAAGCACTGAATTTAAATATGTCTACTCTGTGAAACACAATGACAAGAGAATGAAAAGGCAAAGCACAGACTATGAGAAAAAATTTGCAAAATACACATCTGGCAAAGGACTGTTGATCAAAAATACACAAAGACCCCTTAAAACTCAACAATGGGGGAAAAACCTGATTAAAAATGAGCCAAACCTTAGCAGATACCTCACAAAAGAAAATATTACAGATGGCAAATAAGCATATAAAAAAGATGCTTCACATCATATGTCATCAGGAAAATGCAAATTAAAACAAAAAAGAGACACCAGTACATACCCAGAATCCAGAACACTGACAACAGAACACGAAATGTTGGTGAGGATGTGGAGCAACAGGAAAGTTCTTCCATGTCTATTGAGAATAAAGAATGGAAAACAACTTGGCAGTTTCTTACAAAACTAAACATATTCTTGCCAGATGATTCAGCATTAGCAGTTCTTGGTATTTATCCAAAGAAGATGAAATCTATACCCACAAAGATGTCTATAGTAGATTTATTCATTACTGACAAAAGCTTGGAAGCAACCAAGATATCCTTCCATAGGTGAAAGGTCAAATAAAGTGTAGTACATGCAAACAATGGAATCTTATTTAATGATAGAGAAATGAATTACCAAGCCATGAAAAGATATGGATATAAATATTTAATAAATATTTGATTTTAGGCTTCTACCAGTCTATCAATAGTATTAGTATATTTTAACAGTGAATGCTCAGCATTCATGAATTTACCTAATAAAATATTTGGGGTTCAATATTTTAAATACTTCAACCTCTATGATTATATTCCTAATAATTTTGAATTGGGGTAAATAAACCTTAATTTTTTGTAACTTGTTTCTTATTGCAAAAGAGCTCAATGAAATTTTAGAAAATAAAAATTTACAAAAAAAAGTTTAGTTTACTATTGCCAAATAATTTAAAAATTTATCTTATATTCAAATACATATATTTTTCTAAATTGATTTAGAATTGATAGGCTACTAAAACCAAAAACTTTTAGTTATACTAGATTTCATATCATGCAATCAATGCCAGAAAGCCATCTGGCGATGACTTGTCTTAAATAGAGTTAAGATGGGTGTTATTACAATGCAAGATGGAAACAAAGATAGTATAACAATTGAGTGTTACATAACTTTTCTGTTGTGATCAAGTTACTAATCTACAAAAGGCTTTTATCGGTGACACACTTGGGAATTTAACAAAACTTTTAAACTAGCATGTGCGACTCATTCCTGGAAAACAACACAAACAATAACACTTTCTTTAGATGAAATCATGACTATTTCTCCATTTGAATAAAAAAGGGAGCAACCCCAATAAGTTTATTGAACATGAAAAGTTGAAATGCTATAATGCTCCTAAGGAATTAAATGATCCAGTCATGAATTACAAAAAAAGGATATAAATTACCAAAGTGTTTGTATAATGGAATGTACAACTGCACATTATCGTTCAATAGTGTAGGCTTGTACAAGAACTCTATAAAAGAACTCCACTTCTAAACCGTGGAAAATATGTTCCCTTTCCCCCTATATACAACTATTAAACCATTCATTTAGCTTTTAAAATATCCACTTAATACAGGCTTTTTACTCATTTGAACAGGTAGCAGGGCTCTATTCTTATTGCTTACATCTGAAGGATAGACACTAGCGTAAGAGGTAAAGCCCATAAAGGAGCCCAATAATAACAACAAAATACAGTTTAGTGAGCCCTTACAATCTGCCAGCTACCTTTCTGAGAATACTTCAATTAATAAAACATATAAAATACCTGACCACAAAGAGCTTGCATTCTTTTGAAATATAATAGTGAAATAAACCAATAATAGAGGGGCACCTTGGTGGCTCAGTCCATTGAGTGACTGCCTTTGGCTTGGGTCATGATCTCAGGGTCCTGGGATGTAACTCCCCAGCAGGCTTTCTAGGCAGTGGGGTGTTTTCTTCTTCCTCTGCGCCCCCTCCCAATTCTCTCTCTCTCTGTCTCCAATAAGAAAATAAACCAGTTATAGAATAATCATTGATGGTTGATGGTGATAAGTGTTACAAAGAAATACAAGAAAGGTAAAAGCCATTGGAGAATGCTGGGATGAAAGTTAATTGTATTTTGTGTGGGGTGGTTATATCTTATTTATGAGATGTTATTTGCACAAAGACCCAGGAAGTGAAGGAGGGTGTTATACAAATATTAAAGGAAAAGATTGCTCTAGGTAGAGCAAGTAAGTATATAGACTTTGTGTGAACAGCTGGTCTGTTACTTTTGAGGAAAAGCAAGGAGGCCAATGAGGAGTTCATAGTGGTGGAGAGAGGAAGAACGTATTGATGTATGACGCTCTAGTACATTGAAACGCCTTCAGTTTTTATTTAATATGAAAGGGGAAGATACCAAAAGACTTTCAACAGCAGAATAAAATCATCTGAGTTGATTTTTAGGTTAAGTTGCTGTACCAAAATAAATTTTCAGGGAGAAAGGAGTGCAGTATGTGTGGAAGTGGGGTTATCAATCAAGTCAATAATTCAGGAACATATGATGGTGTTTTTAGCATACTGGGTGGTAATAGAAGTGGTGAGGTATGGTTTTTATTTTGTATCTATTTTGATGGTGAATATTCTGGTGAACAGGATGGGGTATGTGCAGGACAGACAATATCAACATTTATTTTACCTGCACAAACATAAGGGTGGAGTCTTCATTCCCCGAAATGGAGAGAACTTTGAGTTCAAATGTTCTTTCTGATTAAATGGCATAGTGATGATGAGGATTTAGTCAGACAGTGAAAGAGAGCAGTAAGCATAGTGTTAAGCGGTAAGACATTATAATACATTTGAACATCAAAAAAAGTTGTGTTGGATCACCCGTTTATGTGAGTAAATAAATAAATAAAGCTTCCTGGGGTTCTGATAGAGGTAAAGAAGACTACTATATGATCCAAAGGGGCACGTGCACCAAATGTTTATAGCAGCAATATCCACAATAGCCAAACTATGGAAAGGACCTTGATGTCCATCAACAAATGAAATATATATGTATATATATATATATGATGGAATACTATGCAGCCATCAAAAGAAATGAAATCTTGCCATTTGCGATGACATGGATGGAACTAGAGGGTATTATGCTTAGCAAAATAAGTCAACCAGAGAAAAAGACTATCATATGATTTCCCTGATATGAGGAAATGGAGGTGCAATGTGGGGTGTTTGGCGGACAGGAAAAGAATAAATGAAACAAGATGGGATTGAGAGGGAGAAAAACCATAAGAGACTCTTAATCTCACAAAACAAACTGAGAGTTGCCAGGGGGGTGGGGAGGGTAGGGAGAGGGTGGTGGGGTTATGAACATTGGGGAGGGTATGTGCTTGGTGAGTGCTGTGAAGTGTGTAAACCTGGCGATTCACAGACCTGTACCCCTGGGGCTAATAATACATTATATGTTAATTTAAAAAGAAGAAGAAGAAGAAGACTACTATTAATCCAATGCTATGGTTTTCAGCAAAGAGTGTGTAATCAGGCAAAGTTTATTAAAGTATCCAAGTAAAATGATGGTCGAACATTGGAATAACAGAAAACATAAAAATCAGAGATTTTAAAAAGAGATATGGGACAGTGTAGAGAATATAGTCAATGATATTATAATAGTGTTATATGGTGACAGATGGTGGCTATATTTGTAGTGATCATAATATAATGTATGGAGATATTGAAAACCTGAAACCAATGTAACAATGAATATCAACTATACCCAAATAAAAGAGTAGTAAAAATAAAACATTTAAATTTAAAAAGATAAAAAGAGGGACAAGAATTTGAAAAGTGAATTTCAAAAAGAGTAAAGATGAGGCTAAGACCTACTTTGAACCTTGAAGAAAACACCATTTTGAAAATTCTTCCCATTTTGAGAAAACTCAAATGAATCAATACCATAAAAGAACCCATTTTACCTGAGAGATGTAATGAATGCTCAAGAAATAATTTTATGACAGGATGATTCTTCCCTCTGAAACAGCATACAGAATCCAGGGGAAACACTTGGAAGCAAAATAAACTATACTGAAAATAAGAATTAGGAAAAAGATAAATGATGAAAGATAAGAAAATTAGACCTGCGACAGAGATCTAGTGAAGAGAATTTTTAGCTTGTGGTTTAATGTTTTTGAGGATAATCTAGAGTTCACAACTGCCTTGAGACAGGCCGGTTGTAGGCAGTTTAGGCAGAACCCTAAGACAGACCTACTTTGGGCAGGTGGTGTTGGAGGAGGCCATTGGGCTGGACAAAGACAAATCCAACCATTTGACTAAAGTGTCTGTGAAGATGTTGAAGTCAGATGCAACAGAGAAAGACCTGTCAAACCTAATCTCAGAAATGGAGATGATGAAGATGATTGGACAGCACAAGGACACCATCAACCTGCTAGGTCCTGCACACAGGACGGTCCTTCATACACTCTCACGGAATATGCCTCCAAAGACAACATACAGGAGTACCTGCAGGCCCAGAGGCCTCCTGACCTGGAGTACTGTTACAATATCAGCCACAATGCAGCAGAGCAACTCTCCTCCAAGGACCTGGTATCCTGTGCCTATCAGGTAGCCTGAGGCATGGAGTACCTTGCCTCTAAGAAGTGCATACACCAAGACCTGGCCACCAGGGAAGTGCTGGTGACAAAGGACAACATGATGAAGATCTCAGACTTCAGCCTTGACAGAGATATCACCACATCAGTTACTATAAAAAGACAACCAACAGTGGACTGCCTGTGAAGTGGATGATCCCTAAGGCCATGTTTGGCCAGATCTACATCCACGAGAGTGACTTCTGGTCTTTTGGGGTGATCCTGTGCAAAATCTTCACTCTGGAAGCCTCCCATATCCTGGAGTGCCTGTGGAGGTGGTTCTCAAGCTGCTGAAGGAGTCATTTGATGGATAAGCCAATAAGTGCACCAGAGAGTTTTACACAATAATGAGGGGTGGCTGGCATGTGGTACCTTCAAGCTGCTGGTAGAAGACCTGGATCATACTGTGGCCTTGACCTCCAACCAGGAGTACCGGGGCCTGTCCTTGGCCCTGGAACAATACTGTCCATGCTTTCCCAAACCCAAAGCTCTACCTGCTCCTCAGAGAAGAATTCCACCTTCTCTCATGTGCCGTTGCCCAGGGAGGCCTATCTGCCCTGACACCCAACCCAGCTTGCAATGGTGGACTCAAATTACTAGTATCCCTATTACTCCTGTCT
Organism: Mustela nivalis; assembly: GCF_964662115.1. Lineage (NCBI taxonomy): Eukaryota > Metazoa > Chordata > Mammalia > Carnivora > Mustelidae > Mustela > Mustela nivalis. Next base: position 54,536 of record NW_028134669.1, on the reverse strand, counting down.
AGATTCCATCATAAGCTGTAACCCTTACCCCCCACCCTCCCTGCAAGTCTCACTGGCTTCTCCTTTGTCCCTTTCCTACTGGCAGGTGCCAGCTGCCTACCTGAGGCCTTCACCCCTTTAAGTTCACCTCTCTTCCCCTTCCTCTTCCTCCCCCTTACAACCTGCTCATGAAAGAAAGGCACAGAGAGGCAGGTACTTGCTCGTGGCTACTTCCTTCCCTCCCATATGTTGGACCAAGACCCCTCCCTGGCATCTGGTACTGCCTGGACGTCGAGGGAGTGGGAGATGAGGCATGCCAGTGAAAGCTGTCGGAGCTTTCCTGTTTTGGTTTTGTCTGCTTAGCATAACATGTAAGACTGAGTTCTGGTGGCAGGGACCTAGTCCTTGGGGCTATAGCACTAGCGAGGGGAGGTCAACTGCTCTGGGCCTTGGCTAAGACCAAGCCCTGCTCCAGAGATATGGTGCCAAGGGCTTATTAATTATGATACTAATTTGCTTTGCTGACCAAATGCCTGGTATCTACAGATGGGAAGGCAAAGACTGGAAGCAGTGTTGTGACCATGGGTTCCAGCCCCAAACTATGAAGAAAACACAAAGTTATAAATCTGAGTAAGTATATATTTACACACCTCTTTAAATAAGTTGTTATCAAAGATTTAATCAATGGGTAATATGCTCCTCATGGCTGTAAAGCATCAGTTGCCATATATTAAAAACAAAGAAAAGAGTTGTCTGGGTGGCTTCCTCCATAAGTGTCCCTTCTTTTCAGGTCATGATCCCAGGGTCCTGGGATGGAGCCCCACATCAGACTCTCTGCTCAGTAGGAAACCTGCTTCTCCTTTTCCCTCTGCCCTTCTTATAGTTCCTCTTCCTGTCTCTCTGTCTGTCAAATAAATAAAATTTAAAAAAAAAAGAAACAAACAAAATGTTTTTAAAATGTCTTTTTTTTTTTTAAATTTTCTAGGGGTGCCTGGATGACTCAGTTGTTTAAGCAGATGTTTGCCTTTGACTGAGGTCATGATTCCAGTGTACAGGGATCCAGGCCTGCATGGGACTACTTGCACCCCAAGGAGCTTGCTTCTTCGTCTCCCTTTGCACGTTATTCCTCCCACTTGTGTGCTTCCTCTCTCTCTCTCTCTTGCTGTCAATAAACAAAATAAAATCGTTTACTAAATAAATTAAGAAATAAACCTACTTTCAGTTTAGGTCCCTTAACAAAAATTGCTACTGCTTCATTTAAAAAAAAATAATAATTTTAAAGATGCTTCCAGAGCAAAAAAGCTAGTTTTTTTTTTCAGAATTAAATATAGAATTGCTTTATAAAGTAAAAGAAAAACTATGGTATATTAACACTAATCACACTATAACTTTGGTGGTTATATCAAGATAATGAAAAGTGATTTTAAAGCAAATTTCATTATCAGACATAAAGATCAAGTCAAAATTACAGAAGAGTAAAATGATGAATTTATCAGGGAGTATAATAATTCTTGACTTTTATACTCTATAACAGATTTGGGGATATATAGGGAAAAACTAAGAACAAAAATCATAACTTCTACCTTAGAAGAGAAATGGAAAAATGTTTCAACACCTTTATTTTGAGATTATATAGACAAATGGTCATCAAATTGGTAAGATATGTAAGACTTGGACAAAATTATCAACTAACTAGATATGCTTGATATTACAGAACACTCCCAACAACCGAAGACTACATATATCTTAAGCCATGATTTTGTTTGTAAAGGTCAACATTGATAATGTTCTAGTCATACCTCCGTGTACCAGGAAAGAATTAGCATATTTCTTGAAAGACACAGCTATCAAAGCTCCATTGAGAACCATAAAGATGGAGAAGGGATTTGCAAATTATATATCTGATAATGGACATCTACTCTGTTTATTAAAAAATGAATAAAAATAAAATACCTTACTAATAACCAAACAGAGTATCCAATTTTACATGTGAAGAAAATTATTGAAGAGACATGTCACCAAAAGCATATGGATGGCTTATAAGCACATGACAAACTTCTCAACATTTAGACATTAAAGAAATACAAATTAAAATCATAATGAGACATGCTTACATATCTATTAGAATAGCTAAAATTATAAGGCTAATTTACTTCGTCTGAGCTAGATTGAGAAGCAACAAAAAATCTAAACTGTTGTTGGCATATATCATGATACCACCTTTTTGGAAAATAGTTTGAAATATTTTTTTAAATGCAAAATATGTTGCAGTTACACCAATAGCCATTTTACTTCTACGCATTTAACCAAGAGAAACAAATCCTATGTTCATACAAGCACTTGTATATGAATTTCATAGCAGCTTTATTTTTAAGAATTGAAAACAGTGGAAATGTTCATCAATGTCCATCAATAGAGCAAAGACAAATTATGATCTATTCATTAAAGAGATTACTATTCAACATCAAAATGAACTATTTACAATTGGAGATTCTCAAAGTAATGATGCTGAGAAAAGAAAAGCCAGGCAATGAATAGAATATACTGTGTGATTCCATGACTATAAAAAAATCTAGAAAATACCATTTTATATATAGTCACAGTCATCAAATATATTGGTGTGATTTTAGTGATTTTACGTTCAATAGACAATTGGTAAATGTCAGAAAAAATTAATGTTGAGAGTATACTGAATTTCATAAGTCATTTCAATATTTTTTTCCAAAAAATAAACTATGTGAAACATACCTTAAATTTACTTTCAAAATATTTTATAGCATATAATGGACAATATACATAAGCCTTAAAGAAAGAATCATATAAATAACGATTTCATACCTACTTAAAAATTGCATAATATCACACTCCTAGATCTTCTCTGAATGCTCTAAAGTAACCCTTCAAAGGAAATACATTTTTAAACATTACATATTTTTTGGCAAATAATTTAATAAAATAAAAGTTTTATTCATCTATGTAGATCATAATAAATGTTTTTAATAGGCATGAAATTATAACTCTGAAGTGTGCTAAAATGAAACCACCTGCTAAGGGTGAGAGAACAAAAATAAACATCATTTTTCCAAATAAGAGAAATTTATTACCTTTGAATCAAAGCATGTGGATTTGTTCAAACTGGCAATAAAGGAATATGGAAACACAAAACATAGAATGTCTTATTTTAGATTTCTAAAAGACTTCAAAGTGAAGAGTATACATCTTTTAAATGCTACATAATGCTACATAATGACAAGATGACAGGTTGTGACAAATAGCATTTTAAAAGCTCTACAAATAGTGGAACTGAAAGTGTCATTTCCCTATAATTTTATATATGTCATTAATTTACAATATCTGGATACAACATGTTACCAAACAGATGTTCATCAAAGACTAAATTATTTTTAATGGAACATAATATTTTGAACCTACATCTATTAATCATTTTTTCGATCTAACATTTATAGTCTCGCTAAACATTTTATCAGTTGACGACAAAATTAAAAAAAAATAGGATAAAAAGTCGTGTTTGGAAAAGTAGATTTTCTTTGAAATTTGCAAATAAATGAAAATATTTGCTGATATTTTTAAAACTTTAAATGTAATTTTATATATATCTGACCTATCAGATGATATAAAATTTTGGGGGAAACATATTTTTTTGATCTTGGTTGAAGGTATTAATAAAGAGCAACTGCTTGTATTATTTGTATTGTGATATCTTAGTTAATAAACATGAATAACTGGTATAAAATAAGTTTTTTACAAATTTTTATTTATTTACTTGACAGAGATCACAGGAAGACAGAGAGGCAGGCAGAGAGAGAGAGGAATGGAAGCAGGCTCCCTGCTGAGAAGAGAGCCCACTGTGGGACTCAATCCCAGGTACCTGGAATCATAACCTGAGCCGAAGGCAGGGATTTTAACCCACTGAGCCACCCAGGCACTCTAAAATATGTTTTTTTTTATATATAGAATTATAGTTCTTGCCAAAATATGGAACTAGCTGGAACTGAATGCCTCCTTCAAAGTCAGCTCTTTAAAAATTATGCAAGTGTAATATAGAACTATTTCGGATATGAACCAAGAACAAAGAAATGGTGATAAATTCCTTAAAAGACCCAAGTTGCTCTTGACTGGTATGTTTCAAGCTCTATTCCTGGTTTGAGGACAGTTTTTAACAGGCCTGTCACTGTAGAAATCAGCTGGATGTTTAGAGGCTATCAGAACTGTGCAAAAACCTTGAAGGGGTAAAATTCTTTAGAGAGATTAGCTCCCTAAGGCATTATTCATCCACACATTTTCCTCCAAACAATTAAGGCTGATGGATGAGGGGCACCTGAGAGGCTCTCTCATCACGTGGGTGGTGGGTTAAGCCTCTGCCTTCATCTCAAGTCATGGTCTCTGGGTCCTGGGATCCAGCCCCACATCTGGCTCTGCTCAAAAGGAAGCCTGCTTCCCTCCCTGCTTGCCTGCCTCTCTGCTTACTTGTAATCTCTCTCTCTCTGTATGTCCAATAAATAAATAAAATCTTTAAAAAAAGGCTGATGGATGCTAAATTATGAAAACTGCTCCCTCCAAATGATGCTTCTTCATAAGGATTTAAGAATTTAAAATTGTAAGAATTTAAAATTGAAACTTGATTGTAGGATTTATCTTATAGAATAACATCAAGTGAAGGCAGTTATTATTAGATCTGAAGTATTTGTGATTCTGAATTCTTGGCCTCATTAGTAAATTTATTTTTAAATTCTCCCATGGAGTGGTGATTGGCCTTCAGTCTTTCATTGATGTACATCATTGGGTCAAATGAGATGTGTGTGCCCAGATCTATATATAATCTTCTTTGTATTTCACTGGAGATGGCATTTCTGAGTTTTGTTCAATTGAATTTGGACAGATGTTTTAATAGTCACTTCTAGAGTTGGCCCTGGAGAATATCTTCCTTTTTTTTTCTCTTCCTGATTCTCTGAAAAACCCAGACTAATTCACATTATAATAGTCATATCACAATTCAAGTTTTTCCAAACACTATAGCTGCAAAATAGAAGGAAGCTACTCAGAATGTAATGCTATTGTGAATTATTGAGAAAGAAAACATTATTATAATTAAGCTACCAGGTTTCAATGTATTTTATTGTTGCTTAGAAAATCCTAGCATACCCAGACTTTACAGAGATTTGATGATCCTAAGAGGAGCTGAATTCATGGACCAAAATAACTATGCACATAAAAAGTACAATTACTTACCTAAAAAAGATGATGTCCTTAACTTTATATGGCAATCCAAGTGTTATTGGAACAGGAATTAAAAAAATAGTTTAGGGGCGCCTAGGTGGCTCAGTGGATTAAGCCACTGCCTTCAGCTCAGGTCATGATCTCAGGGTCCTGGGATCAAATCCTGTATCAGGCTCTCTGCTCAGCAGGGAGTCTGCTTCTCTCTCTCTCTCACTCTCTCTCTCTCTCTCTCACTCTCTCTCTTTCTGCCTGCCCTCCGTCTACTTGTGATCTCTCGCTGTCAAGTAAATAAATAAATAAAATCTTAAGAAAAAAGAATGACTGTACTTTTTAAAAATAGCTTAAAAGGGGCACCTGGATGGCTATGTGGGTTAAAAAGTCATGTAGACCTGTGGATTAGAGTAGAGTGCCCAGATATGGACCATCAACTCTATGGTCAAAAAATCTTTGACAAAGCAGAAAAAATTATACAGTGGAAAAAAGACATCTTCTTCAATCAATGTTGCTGGAAAAATTGGACAGCTATGTATGGAAGAATGACACTCAACCATTCTCTTATACCATACATAAAAATAAATTCGAAATGGACAAACGACCTCAACGTGAGGCAGGAGTCTATCAAAATCCTAGAGGAGAACATAGGCAGTAACCTCTTGGACACTGGCCACAGCAAATTCTTTCAAGACATGTCTCCAAAGACAAAGAAAACAAAAGCAAAAATGAACTTTTGGGACTTCATCAAGATCAAAAGTTTCTGCACAGTAAAGGAAACAGTCAACAAAATGAAGAGACAACCCACGGAAAGGGAGAAGATTTTCACAAATGACATTACAGATAAAGGGCTGATATCCAAGATCTATAAAGAACTCCTCAAACTCAACACACAAAAAACAGATAATCATGTCAAAAAATGGGCAGAAGACATGAACAGACACTTCTCCAAAGAAGACATACAAATGGCAAACAGATGCATGAGAAAATGGTCATCATCATTAGCCATCAGGGAGATTCAAATCAAAAGCACATGGGATACCACCTTACACAGTTAGAATGGCCAAAATTAACAAGGCAATAAACAACAAGTGTTGGAGAGGATGTGGAGAATGGGGAACACTCTTACACTATGGGTGAGAATGCCAATTGGTGCAGCTATTTTGGGATACAGTGTGGAGACTCCTTAAGAAATTAAAATTAGAGCTACCCTATGATGCTGCAATTGCACTACTGAGTATTTACCACTAAGATACAGATGCAGTGAAAAGAAGGGACATCTGTACCTATAGCAGCAATGGCCACAGTCATTAAACTTTGGAAAGAACCAAGATGACCTTCAATGGATGAACGAATAAAGAAGATATGATCCATTTTTACAATGGAGTATTATGCTTCCTTCTGAAAGGAAGGATACCCAACTTTTGTAACAACATGGACGGGACTGGAGGAGATAATCCTGAGTGGAATAATTCAAGCAGAGATTGTCAATTTTCATATGGTTTCACTTAATTGTGGAGCATAAAGAATAACACAGAAGACACTGGGTGATCAAGAGGAGAAGTGAGTGGGGGGAAATTGGAGGGGGAGACAAACCATGAGAGACTCTGAGAAACAAACTGAGTTTTGAGGGGAGGAGGCAGAGGGTTGGGTAAGCCTGTTAATGGGAGTTATGGAGGGCACATTTTGCATGGAGCATTGGGTGTGGTGCATAAACAGAGAATTTTGGAACCCTGAAACAAAATAAAAATGACAACAACTCCTTTTCCCAACATGCGGTAGGAGTCCCCCAAATGATTGGAAGCAGCCTCCATTAGAGATCAATCCACTGCATGTTGAAGGTCCTCCCACTTCAAAAAGACCAAGAAATATCCAATCCCAAAACAAAGTAAGGGCCAGCTCCACCTCATGGAATACCACCTGCTCTCCCTTAGATAGTGTGCTGTTGCTTTAATAAACCTGCCTTCTGCTATCATTTGGGCATTGATCTCTAATTCTCACGTGCCAACAATAAAAATAATGATGGTTTACCGTTACAATTCATAGAAAAGGAGGTACAGGGAAATTGAATGGAAGGGAATAACAAAGTAGGTTCATAAGTCAATCTTCCTTGTAAAAACATTAACCTGAAAGAGCGTTTCTGCCACTCTCTCCTGTTTGATCTGATAAAGAATGACCATGATACATGAATTATAGTTCGGGATTTTGAAAAGCATAATAGCTTTATACCAACACTTGAGCTTTTATTTATTTATTTATTTATTTATTTATTGCTAACAAGATAGGTCGATTTGATATGCGGTTCCTGACAACCAACCTCAGAGGAGATTCCATCTTCATGAGAAGTCAGAAAGAACCACAAACCAAACCTCAAAATGGATTCAAAGAGAAAATACTCTTAAAAAATTTCCCTTCCTGGGGCACCCGAGTGGCTCAGTGAGTTTGGCTCACTGGGCTTTTGCGTTCGGCTCAGGTCATGATCCTAGGGTCCTGGGATTGAGTCCCATGTCTGGCTCTCTGCTCAGCAGGGAGCCTGCTTCCACTTCTCTCTCTGCCTACTTGTGATCTCTGTCTGTCAAATAAATAAATAAAATCTTTAAAAAAATTTTTCTTGGGCACCTGGGTGGCAGAGTGAGTTAAAGCCTCTGCCTTTGGCTCAGGTCATGATTCCAGGGTCCTGGGATCGAGCACCACATCAGGCTCACTCCTCAGCAGGAAGCCTGTTTCTTCCTCTCTCTCTGCCTGCCTCTCTTCCTACTTGTGATCTCTATCAAATAAATAAATAAAATCTTTAAAACTAAAATTTCCCTTCCTATCAGAAGCAGACCAAACCACTAACAAATTTCCCAGAAAGCTTCATCTAAAAGGTTGTACTTTCTTCAGACACCCAGCAGGACCTTCTTCTCGGGGCCTGGTATTTCTTCAATGGCCTATTCCAGAGAATAAGACACTAAACTACTGAGCGCCAAGGGCCTCAGAACCACAAAAGAGATGATGAGGTGCACAATGTATGCCTCTGGTCACCAAGAGGGTATGTAAACGTTTGCTGCTTTTCTGCATTTTTCAAAGCTGAGTTTTTAGCTGGTGGCCGCTCCTTTAGGATAAATTGCTGATACCGTATAGTAAAAGCTATTATATGATCTTTTACAAACCATTTCCTATCTTTGCAATCTCATGTGCCAAGACAGACACGGATTATTTAAAAACCTGAAGAGAGTGCTATTGCATTTAAATTGCCTGTAACCTTCGTGCAATAGATTTATGATTGATGATTTAGTTAAAATATAACTAAATATAACTAAAATATAACTGTTTTAAATATTTATTCTCAGTAAACGATTTCAAACTATGCTCATTTAAGTAAGTTGGTGCATAATCCCATTTCTATTAAAACATAGTGCAAGGACCAATGCCGCGCTTCCCAGAGAACCCCAAGCTCTTTTTCTAGAATGGCCATATGCATATGTATCAGGCGTCCTCTTTTCACTCCCTTTGTGGAGCACCTACCATGGAGGTCATGTAATAACCAATAACCAAAAAACAAACAAAAAACCCAAACATCCAGGTGGAAGTGATTCACGCGTGCCATCATGCAATGGCAGACCTTGCCTGGAGACTAGGAGACTGCTCAAACAGATCCCGGGCAGGCATCTCAGCCCAGGCCTATGCTGGGGAAGCTGGTTCCCGGCTTTGGGCAAAATGAGGAAGTCAGGGAAGTGACCCTAGAGTGCAGCCGGGGTTTAGGGCAGATGATCTTTTTGCAGCCAGGCAGCAGGTGGACACCCGCTTGGGGAGCCAGGCTAGGAGGCCGCCCAGCGCTGGCGCTGGCCAGACTCGCAGGCCCCTGGGGCTTCGCCGGCGCCATTGCCCCGGCCCGCACCTCAGGACGGAGGGGGATGGGGGTGAGGGCGGGGGCGGCCCGGAGAAGGGGCTTTGCTAATTACCGAAGCGGGAAGTGAGCTCGCGGAGGAAGCGGTGGAGAGTCTGAGAGGAGGTGGAGGGGCTGGCGGAGGAGGGGCGCGCAGCGCCGCGGTGCTCTGCTGAGGCCCAGTCAGCACTGCAGGAGCCCCGCCCTCCCGCGCTCCAGCCCAGCCCCTGAGGCCGCGCCATCCCGCACCCGCGGCCCACTGCCCCGCCCCTCCCCAAGGCTTCCCCGGACGACCCTCTGCGAGCAGGTAAAGTGACACCGCGCTGCGCCCTCACCTGGAGCAGAAAGCGCGGGCCCCGAGCTCGCGGGGGTGTCGGGACCCAGCCAACCGCGACCCCCGGGGCTGCGGGACCACCCCGGACGACGCGCCGCACCCGGGTCCCCACGGGGTCGGGCGGGGACGGAGCCAGGCGAGGTGCCCCCCCCCGCAGCGAGCGCAATAGCCCCCATCGTTTGGCACCCCCACATGCGGGTGCCAAGGACCCCCTTCCCTCAGCCCGAGCTTTGGCCCCGCCACTTTTGTTCTGGACTTGGGATCCCAGGTGGAAACTAGTCCCTCAGACCTCCCTGGCAGCAAGGAGCACAGGGAGGGATTCTCAGTCGTCCCCCCCCCTTCCTCTCTCCACATTCACATGCCTTCTGGCCTCCCTTTCCTCTCCTCCTTGTCACTTTTATTAAATGGTTTTGTTCTGCATGTTCACCTGCAGAGCGATTTCATCAATGAATATACAGGAAACTGTGTCGGAGCCCACCTGTGAGAGCCCACCTGTGGAGGCCTTTCATTAGAATGGTCTCTGGTTCTAGCCTCAGTTCAGAATACTGTGTGTACCTGAGGACCGATTCCAGATGATTCTTTCATCTCTGACTTGAATTTGAAATCCTAATGTCACTATGACCTGGGAAGCCGAGGTCCACAGCATCTTCATCTGAAATTCCACTAGAGCTCCCATTTACCTAGTGCCAGCGTGAGTCTGTTTTCCACTACTGTCAGGGTTCTAGAAGTTCATGCACTGCCCACCACTGACAGTAGGGGCATCTCTCTGTCCAGATTTTCCCTTTACATAAGGAGGTCAGTTACAGGAGATTAGGGCCCACTCTAACCACCTCACTGTAATGTGATTGCATCTGTAAGGACTCTAGTTCCAAATAAGGTCACGTTCTGTGGTACCAGAGATAAGGACAGCAGCAAGGTTTCTGGGGGTAATGCAGGTCAGCTCTTAACAGTCTACTCTCTGGCTCCCCAAATTCATGTCCTTCCCATGTGCAAAATACCTTCACCCAATGCCCTCCAAAGCACTAATCATCCCAGAATCAACTCAAAATCTGAAATCTCATTTGTCCTCCTCCTCTCAAAGACCTAGATCTCACCCAGACCATGGGACCTGAGGACTGCATCCAGAAGCCACAGTCTCCTGGTAAAGCTGCCCATCAGGTCCTGACATCACCCTCATTCGTCGCAGCAGCCGAGGGCCTACAGTTCCGAGAGACAGTTTCTCAGAGGAAGTTTGAAGAACACCTCAGAGGACGTTCTTTGGGAGTGGATGAAGAGGGAAGGGGGTCAGATCCTCCTGCCATTCCCAGGGCACCCAGAACCCAGAGAGTGAGGCCTTGGGTGCTTTCTAGTGACAGTTTCAAGGCAATTCTTTGACTTTGGGACTTCAGAGTTAATTTAGTTTTCATTTGTGATTATTATTTTTGTGTGGGGCCATAGCATTTATTTTGACCTATGGCTGTTTTCACTCCCGGTTCTGAAGAAGCCCCTAAATCCTTAACCTGTTGAGGACTCTGAAAGCTCTCAGAGCATCAGTACTGGGGGACAGTGTGGACGCATGGTTTGGTTTCTCCTCTGGCCTGATTCTGCAGCAGCCCCGCTCTGTCCTCCTCAGACTTCAGAGCAATAGCTGAATAAGTGGAGAAAGGACCAGGGGGTCAGGAAGGTGGCCATGAAAGAGTGACTTCTCTGGAGGGTGGCTGAGATAGTGAGTGAGCCTGTTAGGCCAACTCTGCCTGCAGTCTGGATGGAGCTGAACAGGGGCCAGGGAAGGGGAGGAGGAGCAGAGAGCGGGGACAAAGGGCCAAAGAGGGGATTCAGAGGAAGGGATGTAATTGGGAGGATAGAAGAAACTCTAGAAGACAGGCATGTAAGAAAAGATAAGGGATGAAGTGGGCATCAGGAAAGGTCACCACCAGGGAAGGAAAGAAGGGAAGGGAAGATGGATGGAGGGAGGAAAGGGGAAGGGAAGAAGGGAGGAGTCAGCACGCCAGGGCTCCCCCTGCATCTGAAGAAGAGGTGGCTGGTCCCTCTTGTCAAACAGGGTGCTCACTCTTTGGTCCCAGTTTCTGCTCCCAGTGCTACTGGGCTTTGCAGCAAATTAATGACATATATAAAATTATAGGGAAATGACACCTTCGGTTCCATTATGAGTATACCTTTTAAAATGGTCTCATGAGGCAGGAATTCTAGCCATTGGCTGTGCAAGGCATGAGGCCTGTTAGTGATTCTACTTTTTCCTCTGCAGAATGGGTCTTTCTACGTTCCAGGAACTTTCTACCCCAATAAACAATGTGGCGATTCTCTCAGTAAGTTGTACTTTTGGTTTAAACAGCCAACTGTCTCTTAAAAAGGACTTTTGTTTAAAGTCCTTTAAAAAAAAAAAAGTCCTTTCAAAAAAATCTTGTTTTTTTAATTTTTATTTTTTAATCCCATATGTTTACTCTGATCCTGGAACTTTGTCATTTTGACCTTCTCTGCTGATTAAAATATTCTTTATCATCAGCACCTACTGCTCTCCTCTCCTGGTGGTCTCTCCAGAAGGGGTCTTCTCTAGCTCTTCTAGCAGGAGATGGGCACTTCCCCTCTACCCCTGTTGCTGGACCAACCTTACCTATCCTGCAGGGTCAGGTCGGCCTGGCCTTGTATCTGTTGTTCTCCTCTGACTGGTTAGTTTTTCATAGATACCGTGCTTTGCTTTTGTCAGGATTTACCCTGCACTATCAAAACACTTTTCTTGTGCCAGTGAAGCCTAAGAAACAGTCCTGATGAGAGAACCAGGATCTCGAACAGATCATATTTATCCTGAATGTTCTGCCCAAAATGAAAAATACATTTCTGAGAAGCATCAAGTTCTCTGAGAAGGGAAGTTTCACCAACTCTGTCATGTAGGGTCATCAATTCTGATTCTGTGTCAATTTTCCTACTTTCCCAGCTAGTAATTCTCTACCTCAGAAAGCCCACTCTAAACCGTTTCCTCTCTCAAAGGCAGTTGCTCTTAGAGTCTGCACATGGCACTTGGGGCCTGTTGGTCATTGGCTACTGCCCTCTGTACCTTGGGTCTAACAGCTGCGGGGCATCAAGATGAAAACGTGTCTTGTTCTAAGACTTAAGTAGTTTGGGGCACATGGTAAGCAATAATCACTTATTATGTTGATCCAAGTGTTCGACCTTTCTTAATTATTCTAGTACCACAGTTTACTTGTTCTAAGATTTGTCCTCCCCCCCACCATTTTAATATCTCTTAAGGTGGCACGCACCTTACACTTGAGGACATATCCTAGTTTAACTGACAGCATTTCTCTTTCTTAGTTGAACATAAACTATAGTGCATCTTACCCTTGATGAAAGCTAGGATGCTATTAAATACTCTATTATGATTACGATTCTGATATTTGAAATCCTCCGGTAGCTCCCTGTGCCCCCACGGTGTAGTACCTCACCTCCTTGGAATAGTGTACAAACCATCTCATCCCCAGTGTTAACCCCGGGACTCAGCCTCCATCCCCAGGTGATGCTGCCAGATCAGCTGTCGGTTGTCAATGAACTTGCTGTAGTTTCCCGAATGCACTGTGCTGCCTCCTGGCACTTTGAAACTTGACACACTCATCCTCATTTTTCGCTTTGCCCTTGTCTATCATCTCCCCTGAAAATCTGCTCCTAAGTGGCTTTTCCCAGCTTCAACCTACCCTTGGCAGTCTTTTATCTCCCTGTGGTAAAGCCTGACACACTGTACCATGGACATGCCCGTTGGCCCCCTGAGAAGAGAAAAGGGACAGTGAGGGCCCCCCAGCATTGCAGCTCTAGTGCAGAGCCCCATGCCTGGCTTGCAGGAAATGCCAGATGATGAAGACAAACGGAGATCATCCTCTGGCTAAAACCAGCTCTTCATTGCCAATGCAGGATCTGGTTCAATAAAGAGCAGCCAGTTATTATTGCTGTTTTTCTAGGGACTTTTTACCCATATATTTCCCAGATTTTGACTCTTTTTATAGCACTTTAATTCAGGCTTCAAGCACTTCCTCGTTTGATCAGGTGAAATCATTTTCCTTCCCATACCCTCGATGTATTTCACACCTAGTAATTCTTTTTTTAAAGATCTTATTTACCCATTTGACAGATCACAAGTAGGTAGAGAGGCAGGCAGAGATAGTGGGGGGAAGCAGGCTCCCCGCTGAGCAGAGAGTCCGATGTGGGGCTCCATCCCAGGACCCTGAAATCATGACCTGAGCCGAAGGCAGAGGCCTAAACCACTGAGCAACCCTGGAGCCCCCATATCTCGTAATTTTTAATCAACGTGGATTTGCTGCATCAAATAGTTCCTTCTTCTTCAAATATAAATATATAAATATATTGATCAAGTCACTCGCATGTCTTAGGAGAATATCATACCTTTAGTAGCAAACTTGAAATCTTGGCCATTGGTTTTGATATTTGTTTTATTTTGATTTGGTTAGGTTTTTGTAAATTTAAAAATCCCTCCATCCCTTGGCTCTGTCTGACCTGAGTGCTTTCAGCTGTTTCTGCAACAAAATTGTCCTGACAGCGAAAACTCTCTTTGTTTTCAGTGGCGCCCCCTTCTGAACACTTTGTTAATAAAAAGCTTTTTTTTTTTTTTTTTTTTTTTTTTTTTTTTTTTTGGCTATTGTAAATGTGGAACAACAATGAGGAATTTCAAAGTGGTGAACCTCAGATAATTTTCTCTAAGTTTGGGGTGAGGGTTACTCAAAAAGGAACTTGACAAGTCTTTTAAAGATATTGATAATCATTATAACATAACGTGACTTATTGTTACTGTGCTCTTAACTGGGCAAACACTTGTTGGCTTCCAAGAAAGACTAACATAGTTCTATATGGTTCTAGCGGCGTTCTAGCACAGGGTCTCATGAGGCAGGGATTCTAGCCACTGGCTGTGCAAGGCATGAGGACTGTTAGTGATTCTATTTTTTCCTCTGCAGAATGGGCCTTTCTACATTCCAGGTCCTTTCTACCCCAATAAATATTTCGGTGATTCTCTCAGTGAGTTGTACTTTTGGTTTAAACAGCCAACTGTCTCTTAAAAAGGACTTTTGTTTAAAGTCCTTTAAAAAAATGTCCTTTAAAAAAATTTTTTTTTATCTTTTATTTTTTAATCCCATATGTTTACTCTGATCGTGGAACTTTGTCATTTTGACCTTTGATTAAAATATTCTCTCCAAAATGTCTGTTATTTGCAGGTACTTGCACTGTAGACATTCTTTACATATTTTTAAAAAAATCCTTCACGATTCTTAGTGAAAATCCCGGGAATCTGAAAGACTACCATTTGCTATTCATCGAACAGTTACTGTCTCCACTAAGTGACAGGGTTTCAGAGAACGTGAGCTCACAAGAGATGTAAGCTTTTTTCCACTTTCTGCTACCATGTTCATTTCTATGTTACTCAGAGGAGCCTTCTTTGTAGAAACATATTATCCAATCTTTTATGAAGCTGAATTTAAATTCTGTCCCTTCATTCCCCACAACGCTTAAAAAGCCAAGCAAATTTTGTTCCATTTTTTAAGAGCCCATAGATGGCATTTTTTTAATGTTGCATTTTTGAGTTTTCATCACTCTTTATGTTACTTCTACTTCACAGATAAACAATTGCTAATGACAATGTGAACTTCCTACAAATGTGCAATCAAAATCCCTAGGTACACATTACCGAAGTTCTTTGTTCCCTTTAAACATTATTTCTCTCTTGATATGCATTCTTGTTTTGTATTATATTGCATTATAAAGTTTTTGTTTTAACAGACTGCATTTTTTAGAGTAGTTTGGGGATCAAAGTAAAATTCCCTTTCCCCACATACACACAGCCTTCCCCATTATCAACATCCTGTACCACGGTAATAATTTTTCATGCTCACTGACCCTACACTGACACATCATTATCACCCCAAAGTCCACAGTTTACATTAGAGTTCACTCTTGGTGGGGCACCAGGGTGGCTCAGTGGGTTAAGGCTGCTGCCTTCGGCTCAGGTCATAATCTCACGGTCCTGGGATCGAGCCCCAGACCAGACTCTCTGCTTGGCAGGGAGCCTGCTTTCCCCCAACCCCTGCTTTCCCCGCCTGCCTCTCTGCCTGCTTTGATGCCTGTCAAATAAATAAATAAAATCTTAAAAAAACCTTTTCTCATAGAGTTCACTCTTGGTATAGTATCTTATGCATTTTGACAACTGTGTAGTGATATATATCTAAAATATCATACATATCATACAGAACATTTTCACTGGCCTAAAAATCCTCTGTGCTCTGACTGTTTATCCTCCTCCTCTCCTAACTGCTACAAACCACTGACCTTTATGCCATTTGCATAGTTCTGCCTTTTCTAGAAGGTCATGTAGTTGGAACCTTGCAACATGAAGCTTTTTCAAATTGACTTCTTTCACTTATTATGACGGATTTTAAGTTTGTTTCTTGCCTTTTCATTGCTTGATAGCCATTTCTCTTTATCGCTGAATCATATCCCATTGTTTCAATGGACCACAGTTTATCTATCCATTCTCCTCCTGAAGGACATCTTGGTTACTTCCAACTCTTGGCACTTATGGGTACAGCTGTTACAAACACAGGTTTATATGCAGGATTCTGTGTACACAAAGTTGTCGCTCTTTTGGGTGAGTGCCAAGGAGCATGATTGCTGGATCATATGGTAAGAATATGTTTACTTTTGTAAGAAACTGCCCAGCTGTCTTCCAAAGAGGTAGCACCATTTTGGTGTTCTCATCAGAATGAATGAGAGTTTCTCTTGTTCCTCATTGTCAAAAGCATTTTATGTTGTCAGTATTTTGGATTTTAGCCATTCTAATAGATGTGTAGTGATATATCATTGTCTTATTTATTTATTTATTTTTTAAAAAGATTTTATTTATTTATTTGACAGAGAGAGATCACAAGAAGACAGAGAGGCAGTCAGAGAGAGAGAGAAAGGGAAGCAGGCTCCTCCTGAGCAGAGAGCCCAACGTGGAACTCGATCCCAGGACCCGGAGATCATGACCTGATCCAAAGGCAGCGGCTTAACCCACTGAGCCGTCCAGGCACCCCTCATGTTCTTTGAATTTCCAATTCCTTAATTAGACATGCTGTGGATCATCACAGCATCTTTTCAAATCATTATTGCCATCTCAATATCTTCTAAAGTGAGGTGTCTGTTCCAGTCCTTGCCAATTTTTCATTCAGGTCATTCATTTTCTTGTGTTTGAGTTAATAAATAAATAAATAATAATAATAAATAAATAAATAATAAATGAATGAATGAATTTATTATGTATATTATATATGTTATATATTATATATATTATTATATATTAAATAATTTATTAAAAATAAATTTACTAATGAGGCCAAGAATTCAGAATCACAAATACTTCAGAACTAATAATAGCTGCCATCACTTGGTTTATTGTATAAGATAAATTCTACGATTAAGTTTCAATTTTAAATTCTTACAATTTTAAATTTTTAAATCTTTATGAAGAAGCCTCATTTGGAGGGAGCAGTTTTCATAATTTAGCATCCATCAGCCTTTTTTTTTAAGATTTTACTTATTTATTGGACACAGCGAGAGAGAGAGAGAGAGAGAGATTACAAGTAAGCAGAGAGGCAGGCAAGCAGGGAGGGAAGCAGGCTTCCTTTTGAGCAGAGCCCGATGTGGGGCTGGATCCCAGGACCCAGAGACCATGACTTGAGATGAAGGCAGAGGCTTAACCCACCACCCACGTGATGAGAGAGCCCCTCAGGTGCCCCTCATCCATCAGTCTTAATTGTTTGGAGGAACATGTGTGGATGAATAATGTCTTAAGGAGCTAATCTCTCTAAAGGATTTTCAATCTTTACCCCTTCAAGGTTTTTGCACAGTTCTGATAGCCTCTAAACATCCAGCTGATTTCTAAAGTGACAGGCCTGTTAAAAACTGTCCTCAAAAAAGGAATAGAGCTTGAAACATACCAGTCAAGAGCAACTTTGAGTCTTTTAAGGAATTTATCATCATTTTTTGTTATGATTCCAGGTTCCTGGAATTGAGTCCAACTGTGGGCTCTCTGCTCAGCAGGGAGCCTGCTTCCATTCCTCTCTCTGTGCCTGAACCTCTGCCTTCCTGTGATCTCTGTCAAGTAAATAAATAAAATTTAAAAAAAACATATTTTATACCAGTTATTCATGTTTATTAACTAAGATATCACAATACAAATAATACAAGCAGTTGCTCTTTATTAATACCTTCAACCAAGATCAAAAAAATATGTCATATTTTCTCCAAAACTTTTATATCATCTGATAGGTCAGATATATATAAAATTACATTTAAAGTCTTAAAAATATCAGCAAATATTTTCATTTAAATGCAAATTTCAAAGAAAATCTACTTTTCCAAACACGACTTTTTATCCTATATATTTTTTAAATTTGTCAATATCTGATCAATTGTTTAGCGAGACTATAAATGTTAGATCAAAAAAATGATTAATAGATGTAGGTTCAAATTATTATGTTCCATTAAAAATGATTTAGTCTTTGATGAATATCTGTTTGGTAATGTGTTGTATCCAAATATAGTAAATTAATCACATATATAAAATTATAGGAAAATGACACCTTCCGTTCTTTATGAGTAGAGCTATTAAAATGCTATTTGTCACAACCTGTCATCTTCTCATTATGTAGCATTATGTAGCATTTAAAAAATGTATACTCTTCACTTTGAAGTCTTTTAGAAATCTAAAATATGACTTTCTATGGATTGTGATTCCATATTACTTTATTGCCACATTGAACAAATCCACATGCTTTGATTCAAAGGTAATAAATTCCTCTTATTTGGAAAAATGATGTTTATTTTTGTTCTCTCACCCTTAGCAGGTGGTTTCATTTTAGCACACTTCAGAGTTATAATTTCATGCCTATTAAAACATTTATTATGATCTACATAGATGAATGAAACTTTTATTTTATTAAATTATTTGCCAAAAAATCTGTAATTTTAAAAAATGTATTTCTTTTGAAGGGTTATTTTAGAGCATTCAGAGAGGATCTAGGAGTGTGGTATTATGCAATTTTTAAGTAGGTTTGAAATGGTTATTCATATAATTGTTTCTTTAAGGCTTTTGCTTATTTTGGGTTTTTTTTTGTCTTATTTTGTCTTATTTTGTTCATTATATGCTATAAAATATTTTGAAAGTAAATTTAAGGTATGTTTTACATAGTTTATTTTTTGAAAAAAATATTGAAATGACTTATGAAATTCAGTATATTCTCAACATTAATTTATTCTGAAATTTACCAATTGTCTACTGTCTATTATATGGCAGATATTACTTCAGACTACACTGGTAAATGAAATACTTGGCTTTGTAGAACGTTTATTTTAATGGGTGAGACAATTAAAAGCTATAAACCTGAATAAAAATTGCATAGTGCATTCAAAAATGATGAGTGCAATGGGGAAAAAGAAAAATTAGATCAGGGTGAGAAAAATCAAGGTTGCTAGGCAGGGGATGGGGAGGTAAGAATTTTAATAGGAAGATCAGGTTAGTTACAATGAAGCTGACAATTGAACAAACGTATGGAAAGGTGATGAATTTGCCCAGAACTATCAGCAATAAGGTCACTCCAGACAAAGGAATTGGCTATCTTGAAGGCCATTAGGTTGGATCATGCCTGGCATATCTGAGGAATAGCAAGGAGGCCACTGTGAGGGACTGAAGAGTAGCAGGGAAAGAGGTCACAGAGGTTAAATGAGTGGCTAGATCATGTAAAAGCTTAGAAGTCATTGTAAAACTGTGGCTTTATATTTGAAAACTTACTGTGTGATAGGATTTCTACTAATAACTGAGAGTTCAAATGTCCATAAAATTTCAAGGATTCTTATTCTAGTAAGACAGAATAAAGAAAAAGAGTTCATATTTTCACATGGTGTAACAAATGCTTGGAGATCCAAGTGTAGGAAGCTATGGGAGCACAGAAGAAGGCACTAAAATCACACCAATATATTTGATGACTGTGACTTTATATAAATTTGTATTTTCTAGTTTTTTTTTATAGGCATGGAATCACACAGTATATTCTATTCATTGCCTGGCTTTTCTTTTCTCAGCATCATTACTTTGAGAATCTCCAATTGTAAATAGTTCATTTTGATGTTGAATAGTAATCTCTTTAATGAATAGATCATAATTTGTCTTTGCTCTATTGATGGACATTGATGAACATTTCCACTGTTTTCAATTCTTAAAAATAAAGCTGCTATGAAATTCATATACAAGTGCTTGTATGATCATAGGATTTGTTTCTCTTGGTTAAATGCGTAGAAGTAAAATGGCTATTGGTGTAACTGCAACGTATTTTGCATTTAAAAAAATTTTGAAACTATTTTCCAAAGTGTTGGTATCATGATATATGCCAACAACAGTTTAGATTATTTGTTGCTTCTCAATCTAGCTCAGACGAAGTACAATTAGCCTTTATAATTTTAGCCATTTTATTAGACATGTAAGCATGTCTCATTATGATTTTAATTTGTATTTCTTTAATGTCTAAATGTTAAGAAATTTGTCATGTGCTTATAAGCCATCCATATCCTCTTCAATAATTTTCTTCACATGTAAAATTGGATACTCTGTTTGGTTTTAAAGGTTTTTCATTTTTATTCATTTTTTAATCATCAGAGTTGATGTCCATTATCAGATATATAATTTGCAAATCCCTTCTCCATCTTTATGGTTTCTCAATGGAGCTTTGATAGCTGTGTCTTTCACGAAATATGCTACTTCTTTCTTAGTACACGGAGGTATGACTAGAACATTATCAATGTTGACCTTTGCAAAGAAAATCATGGCTTAAGATATATGTAGTCTGCGGTTGTTGGGAGTGATCTGTAATATCAAGCATATCTAGTTAGTTGATAATTTTGTTCAAGTCTTACATATCTTACCAATTTGATGACCATTTGTCTATATAATCTCAAAATAAAGGTGTTGAAACTTTTTTCCATTTCTCTTCTAAGGTAGAAGTTATGATTTTTGTTCTTAGTTTTTCCCTATATATCCCCAAATCTGTTATTAAGTATTAAAAGTCAAGAATTATTATACTCCCTGATGAATTCATCCTTTTACTCTTCTGTAATTTTGCCTTGATCTTTATGTCTGATAATTAAATTTGCTTTAAAATCACTTTTCATTATCTTGATATAACCACCAAAGTTATAGTGTGATTAGTGTTAATATAGCATATGTTTTCTTTTACTTTATAAAGCACTTCTATATTTAATCCTGGGGGGAAAAAAAACAGCTTTTTAGCTCTGGAAGCATCTTTCTAAATTATCTTTCCTTTTTTTTTTTTTTTTAATGAATCAGTAGCAATTTTTGTTAAGGGACCTAAACTGAAAGTAGATTTAGAACTTTATTTATTTATTTATTTAGTAAAGGTTTTATTTTGTTTATTGACAGCGAGAGACAGAGAGAGAGAGGAAGCGCACAAGCGGGGTTAATTACGTGCAAAGGGAGAGGAAGAAGCAAGCTCCTTGGGGTGCAAGTAGTCCCATGCAGGGCAGGATCCCTGTACACAGAAATCATGACCTCAGCCAAAGGCAAACATCTGCTTAAACAACTGAGTCATCCAAGCACTCCTAGAAATTTTAAATAAAAAGACCTTTTAAAAACATTTTGTTTGTTTCTTTTTTTAATATTTTATTTATTAGACAGTCAGAGAGACAGGAAGAGGAACTATAAGCAGGGCAGAGAGAAAAGGAGAAGCAGGTTTCCCACTGAGCAGAGAGCCTGATGTGGGTTTCCATCCCAGGACCCTGGGATCATGACCTGAAAAGAAGGGACACTTATGGAGGAAGCAACCCAGACAACTCTTTTCTTTGTTTTTAATATAGGGCAACTGATTCTTCCCAGCCATGAGGAGCATATTACCCATTGATTAAATCTTTGATAACAACCTATTTAAAGAGGTGTGTAAATATATACTTACTCAGATTTATACACTTTGTGTTTTCTTCATAGTTTGGGGCTGGACCCCATGGTCACAACACTGCTTCCAGTCTTTGCCTTCCCATCTGTTGATACCAGGCATTTGGTCAGCAAAGCAAATTAGTATCATAATTAATAAGCCCTTGGCACCATATCTCTGGAGCAGGGGCAGCTCTTAGCCAAGGCCCAGAGTAGTTGACCTCCCCTCGCTAGTGCTATAGCCCCAAGGACTAGGTCCCTGCCACCAGAACTCAGTCTTACATGTTATGCTAAGCAGACAAAACCAAAACAGGAAAGCTCCAACAGCTTTCACTGGCATGCCTCATCTCCCACTCCCTCGACATCCAGGCAGTACCAGATGCCAGGGAGGGGTCTTGGTCCAACATATGGGAGGGAAGGAAGTAGCCACGAGCAAGTACCTGCCTCTCTGTGCCTTTCTTTCATGAGAAGGTTGTAAGGGGGAGGAAGTGGAAGGGGAAGAGAGATGAACTTCAAGGGGTGAAGGCCTCAGGTAGGCAGCTGGCTCCTGCCAGTAGGAAAGGAACAAAGGAGAAGGCAGTGAGTCTTGCAGCGAGGGTGGGGGGTAAGAGTTACAGCTTATGACGGAATCTGGACAGGAGTAATAGGGATACTAGTCATTTGAGTCCACCATTGGCAAGCTGGGCTGGGTGTCAGGGCAGATAGGCCTCCCTGGGCAACGGCACATGAGAGAAGGTGGAATTCTTCTCTGAGGAGCAGGTGGAGCTTTGGGTGTTGGGAAAGCATAGACAGTATTTTTCCAGAGCCAAGGACAGGTCCGGTACTCCTGGTTGGAAGTCAAGGCCACAGTATGATCCAGGTCTTCTACCAGCAGCTTGAAGGTACCACATGCCCGCCACCCCTCATTATTGTGTAAAACTCTCTGGTGCACTTATTGGCTTATCCATCAAATGACTCCTTCAGCAGCTTGAAAACCACCTCCACAGGCACTCCAGGATATGGGAGGCTTCCAGAGTGAAGATTTTGCACAGGATCACCCCAAAAGACCAGAAATCACTCTCGTGGATGTAGATCTGGCCAAACATGGCCTTAGGGATCATCCAATTCACAGGCAGTCCACTGTTGGTTGTCTATTTATAGTAACTGATGTGGTGATATCTCTGGCAAGGCTGAAGTCTGAGATCTTCATCATGTGGTCCTTTGTCACCAGCACTTCCCTGGTGGCCAGGTCTTGGTGTATGTACTTCTTAGAGGCAAGGTACTCCATGCCTCAGGCTACCTGGTAGGTACAGGATACCAGGTCCTTGGAGGAGAGTTGCTCTGCTGCATTGTGGCTGATATTGTAACAGTACTCCAGGTCAAGAGGCCTCTGGGCCTGCAGGTACTTCCTGTATGTTGTCTTTGGAGGCATATTCCGTGAGAGTGTACGAAGGACCGTCCTGTGTGCAGGACCCAGCAGGTTGATGGTATCCTTTTGCTGTCCAATCATCTTCATCATCTCCATTTCTGAGATTAGGTTTGACAAGTCTTTCTCTGTTGCATCTGACCTCAACATCTTCACAGACACTTTAGTCAAATGGTTGGATTTGTCTTTGTCCAGCCCAATGGCCTCCTCCAACACCACCTGCCCAAAGTAGGCCTGTCTTTGGGGTCTGCCTAAACTGCCTACAATCGGCCTGTCTCAAGGCAGTTATGAACTCTAGATTATCCTCAAAAACATTAAACCACAAGCTAAAAATTCTCTTCACTAGATCTCTGTCGCAGGTCTAATTTTCTTATCTTTCATCATTTATCTTTTTCCTAATTCTTATTTTCAGTATAGTTTATTTTGCTTCCAAGTGTTTCCCCTGGATTCTGTATGCTGTTTCAGAGGGAAGAATCATCCTGTCATAAAATTATTTCTTGAGCATTCATTACATCTCTCAGGTAAAATGGGTTCTTTTATGGTATTGATTCATTTGAGTTTTCTCAAAATGGGAAGAATTTTCAAAATGGTGTTTTCTTCAAGGTTCAAAGTAGGTCTTAGCCTCATCTTTACTCTTTTTGAAATTCACTTTTCAAATTCTTGTCCCTCTTTTTATCTTTTTATATTTAATTGTTTTATTTTTACTATTCTTTTATTTGAGTATAGTTGATATTCAGTGTTACATTGGTTTCAGGTTTTCAATATCTCCATACATTATTCTATGATCACTAGAAATATAGCCACCATCTGTCACCATATAACACTATTATAATATCATTGACTATATTCTCTACACTGTCCTATATCTCTATTTAAAATATCTGATTTTTATGTTTTCTGTTATTCCAATGTTCGACCATCATTTTACTTGGATACTTTAATAAAATATGCCTGATTACACACTCTTTGCTGAAAACCTTAGCATTGGTTTTATAGGAGTCTTCTTCTTCTTCTTTTTTAATTAACATATAATGTATTATTAGCCCCAGGGGTACAGGTCTGTGAATCGCCAGGTTTACACACTTCCCAGAACTCACCAGGCACATACCCTCCCCAATGTTCATAACCCCACCACCCTCTCCCTACCCTCCACACCCCCTGGCAACTCTCAGTTTGTTTTGTGAGATTAAGAGCTCTTATGGTTTGTCTCCCTCTCGATCCCATCTTGTTTAATTTACTCTTTTCCTGTCCCCCAAACTCCACACATTGCACCTCCATTTCCTCATATCAGGGAAATCATATGATAGTCTTTTTCTCTGGTTGACTTATTTTGCTAAGCATAATACCCTCTAGTTCCATCCATGTCATCGCAAATGGCAAGATTTCATTTCTTTTGATGGCTGCATAGTATTCCGTTATATATATATATATATATATATATATATATATATATATATATACATATATATTTCATTTGTTGATGGACATCAAGGTCCTTTCCATAGTTTGGCTATTGTGGATATTGCTGCTATAAACATTTGGTGCACGTGCCCCTTTGGATCATATAGTAGTCTTCTTTACCTCTATCAGAACCCCAGGAAGCTTTATTTATTTATTTACTCACATAAACGGGTGATCCAACACAACTTTTTTTGATGTTCAAATGTATTATAATGTCTTACCGCTTAACACTATGCTTACTGCTCTCTTTCACTGTCTGACTAAATCCTCATCATCACTATGCCATTTAATCAGAAAGAACATTTGAACTCAGAGTTCTCTCCATTTCGGGGAATGAAGACTCCACCCTTCTGTTTGTGCAGGTAAAATAAATGTTGATATTGTCTGTCCTGCACATACCCCATCCTGTTCACCAGAATATTCACCATCAAAATAGATACAAAATAAAAACCATACCTCACCACTTCTATTACCACCCAGTATGCTAAAAACACCATCATATGTTCCTGAATTATTGACTTGATTGATAACCCCACTTCCACACATACTGCACTCCTTTCTCCCTGAAAATTTATTTTGGTACAGCAACTTAACCTAAAAATCAACTCAGATGATTTTATTCTGCTGTTGAAAGTCTTTTGGTATCTTCCCCTTTCATATTAAATAAAAACTGAAGGCGTTTCAATGTACTAGAGCGTCATACATCAATACGTTCTTCCTCTCTCCACCACTATGAACTCCTCATTGGCCTCCTTGCTTTTCCTCAAAAGTAACAGACCAGCTGTTCACACAAAGTCTATATACTTACCTGCTCTGCCTAGAGCAAACTTTTCCTTTAATATTTGTATAACACCCTCCTTCACTTCCTGGGTCTTTGTGCAAATAACATCTCATAAATGAGATATAACCACCCAACACAAAATAAAATTAACTTTCATCCCAGCATTCTCCAATAGCTTTTACCTTTCTTGTATTTTTTTGTAACATTTATCACCATCAACCATCAATGATTATTCTATTACTGGTTTATTTTCTTATTGGAGACAGAGAGAGAGAGAATTGGGAGGGGGCGCAGAGAAAGAAGAAAACACGCCACTGCCTAGAAAGCCTGTTGGGGAGTTACATCCCAGGACCCTGAGATAATGACCCAAGCCAAAGGCAGTCACTCAATGGACTGAGCCACCAAGGTACCCCTCTATTATTGGTTTATTTCACTATTATATTTCAAAAGAATGCAAGCTCTTTGTGGTCTTTTATTTTATATGTTTTATTAATTGAAGTATTCTCAGAAAGGTAGCTGGCAGATTGTAAGGGCTCACTAAACTGTAGTTTGTTGTTATTATTGGGCTCCTTTATGGGCTTTACCTCTTACGCTAGACGTCTGTCCTTCATGTAAGCAATAAGAATAGAGTCCTGTTGCCTGTTAAAATGAGTAAAAAGCCTGTATTAAGTGGATATTTTAAAAGCTAAATGAATGGCTTAATAGATGTATAAAGAGGGAAAGGGAACATATTTTCCACGGTTTAGAAGTGGAGTTCTTTTATAGAGTTCTTGTACAAGCCTACACTATTGAACGATAATGGGCAGTTGTACATTACAATTATACAAACACTTTGGTAATTTATATCCTTTTTTTGTAATTCATGACTGGATCATTTAATTCCTTAGGAGCATTTTAGCATTTCAACTTTTCATGTTCAATAAACTTATTGGGGTTGCTACCTTTTTTATTCAAATGGAGAAATAGTCATGATTTCATCTAAAAAAAGTGTTATTGATTGTGTTGTTTTCTAGGAATGAGTCGCACATGCTAGTTTAAAAGTATTGTTAAATTCCCAAGTGTGTCACCGATTAAAGCCTTTTGCAGATTAGTAACTTGATCAAAACAGAAAAGTTATGTAACACTCAATTGTTATACTATCTTTGTTTCCATCTTGCATTGTAATAACATCCATCTTAACTCTATTTAAGACAAGTCATCGCCAGATGGCTTTCTGGCATTGATTGCATGATATGAAATCTAGTATAACTAAAAGTTTTTGGTTTTAGTAGCCTATAAATCAATTTAGAAAAATATATGTATTTGAATATAAGGTAAAGTTTTAAATTATTTGGCAATAGTAAACTAAACTTTTTTTTGGTAAATTTTTATTTTCTAAAATTTCATTGGGCTCTTTTGCAATAAGAAACAAGTTACAAAAAATTAAGGTTTATTTACCCCAATTCAAAATTATTAGGAATATAATCATAGAGGTTGAAGTATTTAAAATATGGAACCCCAAATATTTTATTAGGTAAATTCTTGAATGCTGAGCATTCACTGTTAAAATATACTACTACTATTGATAGACTGGTAGAAGCCTAAAATCAAATATTTATTAAATATTTATATCCATATCTTTTCATGGCTTGGTAATTCATTTCTCTAGCATTAAATAAGATTCCATTGTTTGCATGTACTACACTTTATTTGACCTTTAACATATGGAAGGATATCTTGGTTGCTTCCAAGCTTTTGTCAGTAATGAATAAAACTTCTATAGACATCTTTGTGGGTATAGATTTCATCTTCTTTGGATAAATACCAAGAACTGCTACTGCTGAATCATCTGGCAAGAATATGTTTAGTTTTGTAAGAAACTGCCAAGTTGTTTTCCATTCTTTATTCTCAATAGACATGGAAGAACATTCCTGTTGCTCCACATCCTCACCAACATTTCGTGTTCTGTTGTCAGTGTTCTGGATTCTGGGTATGTACTGGTGTCTCTTTTTTGTTTTAATTTGCATTTTCCTGATGACATATGATGTGAAGCATCTTTTTATATGCTTATTTGCCATCTGTAATATTTCCTTTTGTGAGGTATCTGCTAAGGTCTTTGGCTCATTTTTAATCAGGTTTTTCCCCCATTGTTGAGTTTTAAAGGGACTTTGTGTAATTTTGATCAACAGTCCTTTGCCAGATGTGTATTTTGCAAATTTTTTCTCATAGTCTGTGCTTTGCCTTTTCATTCTCTTGTCATTTTGTTTCACAGAGTAGACATTTTTAAATTCAGTGCTTGTGCTTTTGTAGCTAAAGTTATTTCCAAAACCAAGGTCATTTAAATTTTCTTCTATATTACCTTCTACATGTTTCATGTTTAGGTTTATAATCCAATCTGAGTTAATTTTTGTGAAGAGTGTATGATATCTGCCTGGATTTATTTTATTTTATTATTTTATTTTAT
Source organism: Mustela nivalis (assembly GCF_964662115.1). Lineage (NCBI taxonomy): Eukaryota > Metazoa > Chordata > Mammalia > Carnivora > Mustelidae > Mustela > Mustela nivalis. The sequence continues at coordinate 27,065 of NW_028134669.1, read as the reverse complement.
TTTTATTTTATATTTTTACATTTAGCTTCACCATTACTCCAGAACCATTTGTTTGAAAGATTGTATTTTGCTCTCTTGTATTGCTTTTGCTTTTATATTAAATATAAAATATAATTGATAATATATATTCTGTTCCTTTAATCTAGTCTTTCTGTGGTATTACAATATCTTGCTTCCAATTATAGTTATGGTATACTTTTTTTTAAAGATTTTATTTATTTATTTGACAGAGAGAGAGATCACAAATAGGCAGAGAGACAGACAGAGAGAGAAATGAGGTGAAGCAGGCGCCCTGCTGAGCAGAGAGCCCAATACTTGACTGGATCCCAGGCCCCTGGGATCATGACCTGAGCCAAAGGCAGAATCGTAACCCACTGAGCCAACCAGGTGCCCCATCGTTATGGTAAACTTTGAAGTCAGTCCTCAGGCTTTGTTCTCCTTCAACACTATGTTGACTATTGTGAGTCTTTGCCTCTTCATATAAACGTTAAAATAAGTTTGTTAATATTAAAAAAAAGAACTTGATGGAGTGCATTAATTGTATAGATAAACTTGGAAACCAGTGACCTCTTGAGCTTAGCAGGAGATAGACCATGGACATCAGTTGTCACAGTGGTGCCTCTGGCAGAACCTATTGCAAATCCCTAGGCAAAATGAGACCTCAAGGATCTGAGAGAATGTCTAAGAAGTACTTGATATATCCCTTGGGTATGGTTTATTGAAGTGTCCACCTGTCTGAAAGCTGTGGAATCTAGATAAGGGAGGGAAAATTAGTTATGATAAAACATATCAACAAACATGAATAAATGTTGTAAAACTAATTGTCATGGCTCATATACAATATGACCAACAGAGGGACCATCAAAAGGAAAGCATCAGTTATGTTTATTGTGAAATGTTTTATTCAAAATAAAGCAATGAGAGGGGAAGACACAATGAGAAAATTAACATTTTTAAAATGGTAACCTTCTTACAAAATGGAATAGGGTTTATATTCTAAGTAGTATATTGAAAAGTAAAACATTGGGGTGCCTGGGTGGCTCAGTGGTTTGGGCTGCTGCCTTCGGCTTGGGTCATGATCTCAGGGTCCTGGGATCGAGCCCTGCATCGGGCTCTCTGCTCCACAGGAAACCTGCTTCTCTCTCTCTCTCTCTCTCTGCCTGCCTCTCTGCCTACTTGTTATCTCTGTCTGACAAATAAATAAATAAAATCTTTTTTAAAAAAAAGAAAAGAAAGGTAAAACATTAAAAAATAAAATTTAAATTTAAAAAATTATGTAATTTTTAAAATAGGTTAAAAATAGCAGAACCATTTTTCTTATAACTGGAAAATACATTGTTTATATATCTATCAAAAATAACTTCTCGGGTTCCTGGGTGGCTTGTGGGTTAAGCCGCTGCCTTCAGCTCAGGTCATGATCCCTGGATCCTTGGATCCAGTCCCACATCGGGCTCTCAGCTCAGCAGGGAGCCTGCTTCCTCCTCTCTCTCTGCTTGACCCTTCGTACTTGTGATCTCTGTCAAATAAATAAATAAAATCTTATATAAAAAATTTTAAAAAAATAACTTGTCATGTCTGGAATCAGGAGCATATGGAAAAAAATAATATCTGAGGACAGTACTTCTGCCATGTTTTGTGCCTTGTTAATATTTTTAAACAGTCAGGAAACTTTTAGCTTTATTGAAATACCTGCTAAGATATCAGCAGTGACTTTTGGAGCCCTATGACTACAAAAATTAATTGCAAATATTCAAAATGTTTACTAAGGTGTCACTATTTAGGGCCACCACCAAGTATGTTTCAGAAGTAAGCATAACTGTTACTCTTCCATAAGGCAAAAGGGCATATTTTCAGGAGTTCAATGTGCTGTTCCAGCAGTTGATTCAAGTAATGATTTTTGTGTATAAAATAATTCACTTTTCAATCTAACATTCCTCATTCCACATTATAATAATAAAAACTAGGAGGAGACTAAAACAAACAAACAACTAAAACTACAACAACCAGCTTTTCATTCAGTGGAAAAGTAAATATAACCTTATGAGTAGCCTGAAATTTATTTTTAAATATTTTTAAGATAAACGTTTTTGTTAGAAAACCATATATTTTATATTACTAAGAAATAACAGGCAAGGTTTTATTAACATCTAAAAAGTCTAGTTACTTTTATTTATCTATTAACTCATCTCTTTATGAAGTGGAACATGATCACACCTATTGTATCTAACCAAGTTTGTATGCTTTGGTTATTTTATGTTTGCTATTTCCTTGCTTAATTTTTGCAATATTTGATACATAATAGTATCTTTAAGTCCATCTACGGTTTCACAGAATTTGTATGAACTTCATAAAAATGAACCATACTTTTTGCACTATCCTTGTTTTACTTCTCTATTAACTTTCCAAGATTTATTCACTTTAGAGTGTGTAGCTATCATTTATTTTTATTCCTCCATAATGCTATGTTTACAAATTTGTATTTATCTGTACTTTTAAAAATATCTTTATTATATACCATTTCTCATCTCACGTAACACTCATGTTACTTCTACACTTATCAGATATTATGTAACTGAAAACCACAACTCAGCAACAATATAGCACCATTTTTCAAAATTAAATGGCTTACCAGAATTCTTTAATTCTATCCTTTATTTGTATTAGATGACCCTTTATTCTGGTATTTGGCATTGTTCATATGGAGGAAAGCTTATAAGTTGATATTCCATCAATAGAAGGATTTATTATGATTGATTAATTATTTTCATTTAGAATGCATAGAATATGGTTGATTTAATATTTCTTTCTTACTCTCTGCCTGGAACATAGTGCTATCTATGTAGTAGCCACTAAAATATTAAGTTAATTACCTAGATTTTAAACTTCATATGAATAGGAATAACATACAGAACTCTTCTCAGATTGGGACACCTGGGTGGCTCAGTCAGTTAAACACCTGAGCCTTTAGCTCAGGTCATGATCTTAGGGTTCTGGGACTCAGTTCTGCAACAGATTCCCTGCTTAGCCGGGAGTTTACTTCTTCCTCATCCTGCTGCTCCCCCTGCTTGTGGTCTCTCTCACTCTCTCTCTTACTAATAAATAAAATTAAAAAAATAAATTCTTCTCAGATAGCTAATATAGAATATCGTCTTTGTATTCATCAAAGGGAAAGTGCCATATAATAATGAAATTCAGACTACTTCAAATTCATTTTTTAACCAGTAAGAAAGTACTGGAAACAAGCCAAAAATGTCTTTAATGAATTAAAGAAATAGATTGATTTTCAATATCTTAATATTTCTAAAATAAATTGCAAGATTTTTATACTAGATATCAGTGTAAATATTCATTATACAAGGATATTCTAAAAATAACCCTGAGAAAACTACTTGACATATATGATGACAAAAACGAGTTTGACAAAAGTCAGTTTGGGTAAACTTACAACACCTACCACCTGAAACTCTTGTTCTATAATTTAATTATTTTAATTTACAAAAATACAAAAATAATATATCAGAGTAAGTATATTGATAGCTTTGAAGGTATGCTCTGGTTGTGCACTGTTTACTATTTAAAGGGGAATCAAATATGTGATGCTTATGGTGTGACTGTATTAAAATTCAACAAGTTCAGAAGCATACGAGGAATACAATAAAGACAAAAGATGACCCTTACTTATCCAAAAATAGACAATGGTATAAATGTGCTAGTTGGGGAGAGAATCCAGTCCGTAGATGGAGGATGTTGCAGTGGAAAAAAAAGACACAACGTTTTGGTTGAACGTTTAGCACTATATTTAACAAAGTGAAATTGTGTGTTAATAGCCTTGAATAAAATCCAAAAACTATTTTCAATTCATTGAAGATTATTTAGGAAAACTTGAAAAATACAACTTGATAAGGATTCCAATAAAAGATTAATAAGCAATACAAGTTTGAAAATTTTTCGTATATTTTCCCTAAAAAGCCATTTGATTTAAATTAAAAAGAATTCTATTTACCTGCCACTTAAATAAGAGGAAATTATTTGGTTTTATAATAAGTCAATGAAATAAATTCACATATCTTTAGAAAACAGATATGCACACTAATTTAAAAATAATAGTGCTTAAGCTGTTCAGCAAACATTTCTAAAATTCCTTGCCATCAGCTAGCTCTGGAGTTCTGCTAGGTGAGTAAGGCCATGTATGTTACTGCTCAGAGTACTGATGCAAAGCAATTGTCCCCTTCGCATCCATTTTTTGCCGTTGATATATCATGCTATGTTGTTTAGAGATACATAGATGGCCCTACATAAAGGCCTTTTTTTGTGTGTATACGGGTGACTGTGATTTAACTTTCAAATCAGATGGCTCCTGATTTACAATGATTCAACTTATGATATATTTGGCAATGATGTGAAAGTGAAAGTGATTCAGTAGAAACTGTACTTTGAATTTTGAATTTGGGTCTTTATAAAAAGGGCCAGTGACACGTGGTATGGTGCCGTCTTGTGATGCTGGGCAGGGGCAGTGAGCCACAGCTCCCAGTCAGCTAGAAGATTACAGGGGTGAACACCTGATATTCTTACAACCATTCTATATATAACCATTCTTCTTTTTTTTAGTGTAATATTTAATAAATTGCATGTGATATTTGATACTTTGTTATAAAATAGGCTTTGCTTAAGATGATTTTGCCCAAATGCAGGCAAATGTAAGTGTTCTGAGTATGTTTAAATAAGCTTAAGGTAAGCTATGATATTTGATAGTTTAGGGGTATTAAATGCATTTTCAATTTTTTAATGTGTTTCTCTGTACATAGCCCCCTTGTAAGCTGAGGAACATCTCTATATGTATACGTAACTATGGTATGGCTTACATATTATTGGCATGAAACATCTAGAACAGTACGTGTGCCATATAATTGTCTACAACATCAAACATGTTTCTTGAAAACTTGTGCCAAAGGGGTTATGTCTTTAAGGATTCTTATTTCAGAAGGGTTCTCTCAAACTTAAGATTTTTCAGAAGTTAAGTGAAAATCTGACCAAACTAAACATTTTTCCATTTTCCCTAGTGAGCAAAGATAGCTAAAATCTATCTGCCATTTTCAACACTGTACTCAACGACTGTAATTCTAATTTAAGAACAGATTATTTTTATCAAAACCACATGTTGGCCTAATCTTACACAATATTCATAAATCTCACTCAGAGCCTTGGACACTTTTATTTGTTGAGTCTATATGGTACTATGGACATTCATCTTTTTTGACATCATAGCTACATGTATGTCTATACTTTTGAAAATACATGCATCATAGTTCCATTGTAAAATGTCTGGGTTATAAAATGTGCTATGCTATCAAAATGGTAATAATAACATACAAATGACCTGATGTAATGAACTGGACCAGATTGCCAGATATCACATTTCATACCAGCAAGACTGAATTATAACTCATTTAACTTCTTCCTTGTGTACAGTATTATACATTAGTCAGTACTATAGTAAATAAGTACTTTGGACAGATGTAAATATGCTGTAATAAAAAATGTTTTTCTTCTTTCTTTTAGTCCTTTTTACTTGTAAGACGAGCCCCAAATACCATGCCTCCCCCAAAATAATTTGCAATCCAAATTTATCTCTAAATGAATTTATTGCACAGAAAAAAATATATATATACACTTACAGTAGACATGTTCAAAAATACTTACACAACAGCAGGGCCCTAAATGTAAGCAGTATAGTTGTTTTGTTTTGTTTTGTTTTGTTTTCTTTAAAAAAAGAGGTTATGTGAAATATTGGAATTTTATTTCGAGGCCTAGTATTTCAAGACAGTTAACTACACTTACAGTGTCAACAGCCTCTTGTTGGCAGTATGATTTTATTGGCAGCATGGAATAACAGCAAGAATTTACTATTGCTTCTTTCTTTCATGACACACACAGAAAAAAAATTGACACATTTCCTCAAGACCAACCAGAATCATTTTAACCTATCAAAATGGATGGGAGGCCTTCACTGCCAAAGTCACTGCTGGGTTTTCACAATTCATTGCAGACAATCTGCTACTCCCATTATGATAAAGGAGAGAAGAGTCATAATCAGGGAAGAAAGCTAGATTAATACTTGGAATTATCATTGAATTATTTAGCCTGCTATAGGATTATTATTATTACTGTCATTTGATAATTTTCTCTCATTTTATTAAACACAACTGTGAGTAATTACCCTACCTAATATTTCTCTGTATTGGCTGACTAGCTAGCAAACATTCAGCTGTCTTAGTTAATAAACATGAATAACTGGTATAAAATATGTTTTTTTAAAAATTTTATTTATTTCCTTGACAGAGATCACAGGAAGGCAAAGAGACAGGCAGAGAGAGAGGAATGGAAGCAGGCTCCGAGCTGAGAAGAGAGCCCACTGTGGGACTCAATCCCAGAAACCTGGAATCATAACCTGAGCCGAAGGCAGGGATTTTAACCCACTGAGCCACCCAGGCGCCCTAAAATATGTTTTTTTTTTATATAGAATTATAGTTCTTGCCAAAATATGGAACTATCTGGAACTGAATGCCTCCTTCAAAGTCAGCTCTTTAAAAATTATGCAAGTGTAATATGGAACTATTTCAGATATTAACCAAAAACAAAGAAATGATAATAAATTCCTTAAAAGACTCAAAGTTGCTCTTGACTGGTATGTTTCAAGCTCTATTCCTGTTTGGAGGACAGGTTTTAACAGGCCTGTCACTGTAGAAATCAGCTGGATGTTGAAAGGCCATCAAAACTATACAAAAACCTTGAAGGGGTAAAGACTTGAAAATTCTTTAGAGAGATTAGCTCCCTAAGACATTATTCATCCACACATTTTCCTCCAAACAATTAAGACTGATGGATGAGGGGCACCTGAGGGGCTCTCTCATCACGTGGGTGGTAGGTTAAGCCTCTGCCTTCATCTCAAGTCATGGTCTCTGGGTCCTGGGATCCAGCCCAACATCGGGCTCTGCTCAAAAGGAAGACTGCTACCCTCCCTGCTTGCCTGCCTCTCTGCTTACTTGTGATCTCTCTCTCTCTCTCTCTCTCTCTCTCTGTGTCCAATAAATAAATAAAATCTTAAAAAAAATGCTGATGTATGCTAAATTATGAAAACTGCTCCACCAAATGATGCTTCTTCATAAGGATTTAAGAATTTAAAATTGTAAGAATTTAAAATTGAAACTTGATCGTAGGATTTACCTTATAGTATACCATCAAGTGATGGCAGTTATTATTAGTTCTGAAGTATCTGTGATTCTGTTTTTTTTGGCCTCATTGTAAATTTATTTTTAATAAATCATTATTTAATATATAATAATGTATATAATATACTATATGTAACATATATAATGTATATAATAAATACATTCATTCATTTTTTATTTATTTATTTATTATTATTATGTATTTATTTATTAACTCAAAGACAAGAAAATGAATGACATTATTGAGAAATTGGCAAGGACCGGAACAGACAACTCCCTGAAGAAGATATTGAGATGGCAATAATGATGTGAAAAGATGCTGTGATGATCCACAGCATGTCTAATTAAGGAATTGTAAATTAAAAGAACAATGAGGGGCGCCTGGATGGCTCAGTGGGTTAAGCCGCTGCCTTTGGATCAGGTCATGATCTCAGGGTTCTGGTATCGAGTTCCACATTGGGCTCTCAGCTCAGCAGGAGCGTGCTTCCCTTTCTCTCTCTCTCTGACTGCCTCTCTGTCTTCTTGTGATCTCTCTCTGTCAAATAAATAAATAAAATCTTTTTAAAAAATAAATAAATAAATAAGACAATGATATATCACTACACATCTATTAGAATGGCTAAAATCCAAAATACTGACAACATTAAATGCTTTTGACGATGAGGAACAAGAGAAACTCATTCATTCTGGTGAGAACACCAAAATGGTGCTACCACTTTTGAAGGCAGTTGGGCAGTTTCTTACAAAACTAAACATATTCTTACCATATGATCCAGCAATCATGCTCCTTGGCACTCAACCAAAAGAGCGACAACTTTGTGTACACAGAATCCTGCATATAAACCTGTGTTTGTAACAGCTTTACCCATAAGTGCCAAGAGTTGGAAGTAATCAAGATGTCCTTCAGGAGAAGAATGGATAAACTGTGGTCCATTGAAACAATGGGATATGATTCAGCGATAAAGAGAAATGGCTATCAAGCAATGAAAAGACATGGAACAAACTTAAAATCCGTCATAATAAGTGAAAGAAGTCAATTTGAAAAAGTTTCATGTTGCAAGGATCCAACTATATGACGTTCTAGAAAAGGCAGAACTATGCAAATGGTATAAAGGTCAGCGGTTTGTAGCAGTTAGGAGAAGAGGATGATGAACAGGCAGAGCACAGAGGATTTCTAAGCCAGTGAAAATGTTCTGTATGATATGTATGATATTTTAAATATATATCGCTACACAGATGTCAAAATGCATAAGATACTATACCAAGAGTGAACTCTATGAGAAAAGGTTTATTAATATTTTATTTATTTATTTGACAGGCATTAAAGCAGGCAGAGAGGCAGGCGGGCAAAGCAGGGGTTGGGGGAAAGCAGGCTCCCTGCCAAGCAGAGAGTCTGGTCTGGGGCTCGATCCCAGGACTGTGAGATTATGACCTGAGCCGAAGGCAGCAGCCTTAACCCACTGAGCCACCCTGGTGCCCCACCAAGAGTGAACTCTAATGTAAACTGTGGACTTTGGGGTGAGAATGATGTGTCAGTGTAGGGTCAGTGAGCATGAAAAATTATCACCGTGGTTCAGGATGTTGATAATGGGGAAGGCTGTGTGTATGTGGGGAAAGGGAATTTTACTTTGATCCCCAAACTACTCTAAAAAATGCAGTCTGTTAAAAAAAACTTTATAATGCAATATAATACAAAACAAGAATGCATATCAAGAGAGAAATAATGTTTAAAGGGAACGAAGAACTTCGGTAATGTGTACTTAGGGATTTTGATTGCACATTTGTAGGAAGTTCACATTGATTAGCAATTGTTTATCTGTGAAGTAGAAGTAACATAAAGAGTGATGAAAACTCAAAAACGCAACACTAAAAAAATGCCCTCTATGGGCTCTTAAAAAATGGAACAAAATTTGCCTGGCTTTTTAAGCGTTGTGGGGAATGAAGGGATAGAATTTAAATTCAGCTTCATAAAAGATTGGATAATATGTTTCTACAAAGAAGGCTCCTCTGAGTAACATAGAAATGAACATGGTAGCAGAAAGTGGAAAAAAGCTTACATCTCTGGTGAGCTCAGGTTCTCTGAAACCCTGTCACTTAGTGGAGACAGTAACTGTTCGATGAATAGCAAATGGTAGTCTTTCAGATCCCCGGGATTTTCACTAAGAATCGTGAATGGATTTTTTAAAAAATATGTAAAGAATGTCTACAGTGCAAGTACCTGCAAATAACTGACATTTTGGAGAGAATATTTAATCAGCAGAGAAGGTAGAAATGAAAAAAGTTCCACGATCAGAGTAAACATATGGAATTAAAAAATAAAAGATAAGAAAAATTTTTTAAAGGATTTATTTTAAAGGACTTTAAACAAAAGTCCTTTGTAAGAGACAGTTGGCTGTTTAAACCAAAAGTGCAATTCACTAAGAGAATCACCACGTTATTTATTGGGGTAAAAGGACCTGGAATGTGGAAAGGCCCATTCTGAAGAGGAAAAAATAGAATCACTAACAGGCTCATGCCTTGCACAGCCAGTGGCTAGAAATCCTGCCTCATGATACCCTGTGCTAGAACGCTGGTAGAACCATCTAGAACTATGTTAGTCTTTCTTGGAAGCCAACAAGTGTTTGCCCAGTTAAGGGCACAGTAACAATAAGTAACGTTAAGTTACGTTAATATCTAATGATTATAGATATCTTTAAAAGCCTTGTCAAGTTCCTTTTTGAGTAACCCTCACCCCACCCTTAGAGAAATTTATCTGTGATTCACCTTTTTGAAATACCTCATTGTTGTCCCACATTTACCATACACAAAAAAAAAAAAAAAAAAAAAAAAAAAAGCTTTTTATTAACAAAGTGTTCAGAAGGTGGCGCCACAGTAAACAATGAGAGATTTAGCTGCCCCTGCAGTTTTGTGGCAGAAACAGCTGAAAGAACTGAGGTCAGACAGAGCCAAGGGCTGGAGGGATTTTTAAAATTACAAAAACCGAACCAATCAAACCAAAACAAAAATCAAAAACAATGGCCAAGATTTCAAGTTTGCTACTAAATGTATGACATTCTCCTAAGACATGCGCGTGACTTGATCAATATATTTATATATTTTTATTTGAAGAAGAAGGAACTATTTGATGCAGCAAATCCTCATTGATTAAAAATTACCAGATATGGGGGTGTTGGGAGGCTCAGTGGTTTAGGCCTCTGCCTTCGGCTCAGGTCATGATTTCAGGGTCCTGGGATGGAGCCCCACATCGGGCTCTCTACTCAGTGGGGAGCCTGCTTCCCCCCCCTCTGCCTGCCTCTCTACGTACTTTTGATCTGTCAAATGGGTAAATAAGATCGTTAAAAATAGAATTACTAGGTGTGAAATATTCGAGGTTATGGGAAGGAAAATGATTTCACCTGATCTGACTAGGAATTGGTTGAAGCCTGAATTAAAGTGCTATAAAAAGAGTCAGGACCTGGGAAATATATGGGTAAAAAATCCCTAGAAAAACAGTAATAATAGCTGGCTGCTCTTAATTGATCAAGATCCTGCAGTAGGAAAAGAAGAGCTGGTTTTAGCCAGAGCATGATCTCCGTTTGTCTTCATGATCTGGCATTTCCTGCAAGCCAGGCATGGGGCTCTGTACTAGAGCTGCAAATGCTGGGGGGCCCTCACTGTGCCTTTTCAATTCTCAGGAGGACAACGGGCATGTCCATGGTGGAGTGTGAAAGGTATTACCACAGGGAAATAAAAGACTGCCAAGGGTAGGTTAGAGCTGGGAAAAGCCACTTAGGAACAGATTTTCAGGGGAGGTGATAGACAAGGACAAGGGGAAGAATGAGGATGAGTGTGTCAAGTTTTAAAGTGCCAGGAGGCAGCACAGTGCATTCCCGAAACTACAGCAAGTTCATGACAACGGACAGCTGATCTGGCAGCACCACCTGGGGATGGACGCTGAGCCCCAGGTTTAACACTGGGTTTAGATGGTTTGTATACTATGCCGAGGAGGTGAGGTACTACACTGTGGGGGCACAGGGAGCTACCGGAGGATTTCAAATATCAGAATCGTAATCATAATAGAGTATTTAATTGCATCCTAGCTTTCATCAAGGGTAAGATGCAGTATAGATTATCTTCGACTAAGAAAGAGAAATGCTGTCAGTTAAACTAGGATATTCATCAAGTGCAAGAGTTATTAGAATGGGGGGGGGACAAATCTTAGAACAAGTAAACAGTGGTACTAGAATAATTAAGAAAGGTCGAACACTTAGATCAACTAAAAAAGTGATTATTGCTTACCATGTGCCCCAAACTATATTAAGTCTTAGAACAAGAGACGTTCTCATCTTGATGCCCCGCAGCTTTTAGACCTAAGGTACAGAGGGCAGTAGCCAACGACCAGCAGGCCCCAAGTGCCATGTGCAGACTCTAAAGCAACTGCCTTTGAGAGAGGAAACGGTTGAGAGTGGGCTTTCTGAGGTAGAGAATTACTAGCTGGGAAAGCAGGAAAATTGACACAGAATCAGAATTGATGCCCCTACATGACAGAGTTGGTAAAACTTCCCTTCTCAGAGATCTTGAGGCTCCTCAGAAATGTATTTTTCATTTTGGACGGAACATTCAGGATAAATATGATCTGTTCGAGTTCCTGGATCACTCATCAGGACTGTTTCTTAGGCTTCACTGGCACAAGAAACGGGTTTTGATGGTCCACAGAAAATCCTGACAAAAGCAAAGCACGGTATCTATGAAATCTAACCACTCAGAAGAGAACAACAGATAAAAGGCCAGGCCGACCTGACGCTGCAGGATAGGTAAGGTTGGTCCGATAAAAGGGGTAGAGGGGAAGTACCCATTCTCTGCTAGAAGAGCTAGAGAAGACCCCTTCCGGAGAGATCACCATGAGAGGAGAGCAGTAGGTGGTGATGATGAAGAATATTTTAATCAGCAGAGAAGGTCAAAATGACAAAGTTCCAGGATCAGAGTAAACATATGGGATTAAAAAATAAAAATTCAAAAAAAATTTTTTTGGAAAGTTCTTTTTTTAAAAGGACTTTAAACAAAAGTCCTTTTTAAGAGACAGTTGGCTGTTTAAACCAAAAGTACAAATCACTGAGAGAATCGCCGCATTATTTATTGGGGTAGAAAGGACCTGGAATGTAGAAAGACCCATTCTACAAAGGAAAAAATAGAATCACTAACAGGCCTCATGCCTTGCACAGCCAGTGGCTAGAATCCCTGCCTCATGAGACCCTGTGCTAGAAGGCCGCTAAAACCAGCTCAACTATGTTAGTCTTTCTTGGAAGCCAACAAGTGTTTGCCCAGTTAAGAGCACGGAAACAATCAGTCACGTTATGTTATAATGAATGTCTATATCTTTAAAAGCCTTGTCAAGTTCCTTTTTGAGTAACCCTCACCCCAACCTTAGAGAAATTTATCTGTTTTTCAACTCTTTGAAATACCTAACTGTTGTTGTTTCACATTTACCATAGCCAAAAAAAAAAAAAAAAAAAACCTTTTTATTATCAAAGTGTTCAGAAAAGGCCGCCACTATAAACAATGATAGTTTTCGCTGCCCGGACAGTTTGTTGCAGAAACAGCAGAAAGCACTCAGGTCAGACAGAGCCAAGGGCTGGAGGGATTTTTAAAATTACAAATACCGAACGAAATCAAACCAAAACAAAAATCAAAACCAATGTCCAAGATTTCAAGTTTGCTACTAAAGGTATGACATTCTCCTAAGACATGCGAGTGACTTCATCAATATATTTATATATTTATATTTAAAGAAGAAGGAACTATTGGATGCAGCCAATCCACACTGCTTAAAAATTACGAGATATGGGTGCTCCTGGGTGGTTCAGTGGTTTAGGCCTCTGCCTTCGGCTCAGGTCATGATTTCAGGGTCCTGGGATGGAGCCCCACATCGGGCTCTCTACTCAGCGGGTAGCCTGCTCCCCCCCCCTCTGCCTGCCTCTCTACCTACTTGTGATCTGTCAAATGGGTAAATAAGATCTTTAAAAAAAAATTACTAGGTGTGAAATACACCGAGGCTATGGGAAGGAAAATGATTTCACCTGATCTGACTTGGAAGTGGTTGAAGCCTGAATTAAAGTGCTATAAAAAAAGTCAAAACCTGGGAAATATATGGCTATAAAATCCCTAGAAAAACAGCAATAATAACTCGCTGCTCTTAATTGATCCAGATCCTGCTGTAGGAAAATAAGAGCTGGTTTTAGCCAGAGGATGATCTCCGTTTGTCTTCATGATCGGGCATTTCCTACAAGCCAGGCATGGGGCCCTGCACTAGAGCTGAAAATGCTGGGGGGCCCTCACTCTCCCTTTTCTCTTCTCAGGGGAGCAACGGGCATGTCCATGGTGCAGTGTGACAGGTTTTACCACAGGGAGATAAAAGATTGCCAAGGGTAGGTTGGAGCTGGGTAAAGCCACTTAGGAACAGATTTTCAGGGTAGGTGATAGACAAGGGCAAAGCGAAGAATGAGGATGAGTGTGTCAAGTTTCAAAGTGCCAGGAGGCAGCAAAGTGCATTCCCGAAACTACAGCAAGTTCATGACAACTGACAGCTGATCTGGCAGCATCACCTGGGGATGGAGGCTGAGCCCCGGGGTTAACCCTGGGGGTGAGATGGTTTGTATACTATGCCGAGGAGGTGAGGTACTACACTGTGGGGGCACAGGGAGCTAACGGAGGATTTTAAATATCAGAATTGTAACCATAATAGAGTATTTAATTGCATCCTAGCTTTCATCAAGGGTAAGATGCACTATAGTTTATGATCGACTAAGAGAGAAATGCAGTCAGTTAAAGTAGGATATGTCATCAAGTGCAAGGTGATTGCCACATAAGAGATATTAAAATGGGGGGGAGGACAAATCTTAGACAAGTATTGTGGTACTTGAATAAATAAGAAAGGTCGAACACTTGGATCAACTAAAAAAGTGATTATTGCTTACCATGTGCCCCAAACTATATAGTCTTAAAACAAGAGACGTTCTCATCTTGATGCCCCGCAGCTGTTAGACCCAAGGTACAGAGGGCAGTAGCCAACGACCAGCAGGCCCCAAGTGCCATGTGCAGACTCTAAGAGCAACTGCCTTTGAGAGAGGAAACGGTTGAGAGTGGGCTTTCTGAGGTAGAGAATTACTAGCTGGGAAAGTAGGAAAATTGACACAGAATCAGAATTGATGCCCCTACGTGACAGAGTTGGTGAAACTTCCCTTCTCAGATCCTGAGGCTCCTCAGAAATATATTTTTCATTTTGGACAGAACATTCAGGATAAATATGATCTGTTCGAGTTCCTGGTTCTCTCATCAGGACTGTTTTTAGGCTTCACTGGCACAAGAAACGAGTTTTGATAGTCCAGGGTAAATCCTGACAAAAGCAAAGCATGGTATCTATGAAATCTAACCACTCAGAAGAGAACAACAGATAAAAGGCCAGGCCGACCTGACCCTGCAGGATAGGTAAGGTTGGTCCAGCAACAGGGGTAGAGGGGAAGTGCCCATCCTCTGCTAGAAGAGCTAGAGAAGACCCCTTCCGGAGAGACCACCAGGAGAGGAGAGCAGTAGGTGCTGATGATGAAGAATATTTTAATCAGCAGAGGAGGACAAAATGACAAAGTTCCAGGATCAGAGTAAACATATGGGATTAAAAAATAAAAATTAAAAAAAAAATTTTGTGAAAGGACTTTTTTTAAAAAAGAATTTAAACAAAAGTACTTTTTAAGAGACAGTTGGCTGTTTAAACCAAAAGTACAAATCACTGAGAGAATCACCGCATTATGTATTGGGGTAGAAAGGACCTGGAATGTAGAAAGACCCATTCTGCAGAGGAAAAAATAGAATCACTAACAGGCCTCATGCCTTGCACATCCAGTGGCTAGAATCCCTACCTCATGAGACCCTGTGCTAGAAGGCCGCTAGAACCATCTCAACTATGTTCGTTTTCCTTGGAAGCCAACAAGTGTTTGCCAGGTTAAGAGCACGGTAACAATCAGTCACGTTATGTTATAATGATTGTCGGTATCTTTAAAAGCCTTGTCAAGTTTCTTTTTGAGTACCCCTCACCCTACCCTTAGAGAAATTAATCTGTGGTTCAACCCTTTGAAATACCTCATTGTTGTTCCACATTTACCATAGCCAAAAAAAAAAAAAAAAAAAAAAAAGCTTTTTATTAACAAAGTGTTCAGAAGGGGGCGCCACTGAAAACAATGAGAGTTTTCGCTGCCCTGACAGTTTTGTTGCAGAAACAGCAGAAAGCACTCAGCTCAGACATAGCCAAGGGCTGGAGGGATTTTTAAAATATCAAAACCGAACCAAATCAAAGCAAAACAAAAATCAAAACCAATGGCCAAGATTTCAAGTTTGCTACTAAAGGTATGACATTCTCCTAAGACATGCGAGTGACTTGATCAATATATTTATATATTTATATTTGAAGAAGAAGGAACTATTTGATGCAGCCAATCCATGTTGATTAAAAATTACGAGATATGGTGGCTCCTGGGTGGCTCAGTGGTTTAGGCCTCTGCCTTCGGCTCAGGTCATGAATTCAGGGTCCTGGGATGGAGCCCCACATTGGGCTCTCTGCTCAGCGGGGAGCCTACTCCCCCACCCCTCTCTCTGCCTGCCTCTCTACCTACTTTTGACCTGACAAATGGGTAAAGGTTAAGTTTCTGTACCAAAATAAATTTTCAGGGAGAAAGGAGTGCAGTATGTGTGGAAGTGGGGTTATCAATCAAGTCAATAATTCAGGAACATATGATGGTGTTTTTAGCATGCTGGGTGGTAATAGAAGTGGTGAGGTATGGTTTTTATTTTGCATCTATTTTGATGGTGAATATTCTGGTGAACAGGATGGGGTATGTGCAGGACAGACAATATCAACATTTATTTTACCTGCACAAACAGAAGGGTGGAGTCTTCATTCCCTGATATGGAGAGAATTCTGAGTTCAAATGTTCTTTCTGATTAAATGGCATAGTGATGATGTGTATTTAGTAAAACAGCGAAAGAGAGCAGTATGCATAATGTTAAGCGGTAAGACATTATACTACATTTGAACATCAAAAAACGTTGTGTTGGATCATTTGTTTATGTGAGTAAATAAATGAATAAAGCTTCTTGGGGTTCTGATAGAGGTAAAGAAGACTACTATATGATCCAAAGGGGCACGTGCACCAAATGTTTATAGCAGCAATATCCACAATAGCCAAACTATGGAAAGAACCTTGATGTCCATCAACAAATGAATGATATATATATATATGTGTGTGTGTGTGTGTGTGTGTGAGTGTGTGTGTGTGTGTGTGTGTGTGTGTGTGTGTGTGATGGAATACTATGCAGCCATCAAAAGAAATGAAATCTTGCCATTTGCGATGGAATGGATGGAACTAGAGGGTATTATGCTTAGCAAAATAAGTCAACCAGAGTAAGACACTATCATATGATTTCCCTGATATGAGGAAATGGAGGTGCAATGTGGGGGGTTTGGGGGACAGGAAAAGAGTAAATGAAACAAGATGGGATCAAGAGGGAGACAAACCATAAGAGACTCTTAATCTCACAAAACAAACTGAGAGTTGCCAGGGGGTTGGGGAGGGTAGGGAGAGGGTGGTGGGGTTATGAACATTGGGGAGGGTATGTGCTTGGTGAGTGCTGTGAAGTGTGTAAACCTGGCGATTCACAGACCTGTACCTCTGGGGCTAATAATACATTATATGTTAATTTAAAAAGAAGAAGAAGAAGAAGACTACTATAAATCCAATACTATGGTTTTCAGCAAAGAGTGTGTAATCAGGCATATTTTATTAAAGTATCCAAGTAAAATGATGGTCGAACATTGGAATAACAGAAAACATAAATATCAGAGAATTTAAAAAGAGATATGGGACAGTGTAGAGAATATAGTCAATGATATTATATTAGTGTTATATGGTGACAGATGGTGGCTATATTTGTAGTGATCATAGAATAATGTATGGAGATATTGAAAACCTGAAACCAATGTAACACTGAATATCAACTATACTCAAATAAAAGAATAGTAAAAATAAAACATTTAAATTTAAAAAGATAAAAAGAGGGACAAGAATTTGAAAAGTGAATTCAAAAAGAGTAAAGATGAGGCTAAGACATACTCTGAACCTTGAGGAAAACACCATTTTGAAAATTCTTCCCATTTTGAGAAAACTCAAATGAATCAATACCATAAAAAAACCCATTTTAACTGAGAGATGTAATGAATGCTCAAGAAATAATATTATGACAGGATAATTCTTCCCTCTGAAACAGCATACAGAAACCAGGGGAAACACTTGGAAGCAAAATAAACTATACTGAAAATAAGAATCAGGAAAAAGATAAATGATGAAAGAGAAGAAAATTAGACCTGCGACAGAGATCTAGTGAAGAGAATTTTTAGCTTGTGTTTTAATGTTTTTGAGGATAATCTAGAGTTCATAACTGCCTTGAGACAGGCCGATTGTAGGCAGTTTAGGCAGACCCCTAAGACAGGCCTACTTTGGGCAGGTGGTGTTGGAGGAGGCCATTGGGCTGGACAAACACAAATCCAACCATTTGACTAAAGTGTCTGTGAAGATGTTGAAGTCCGAAGCAACAGAGAAAGACCTGTCAAACCTAATCTCAGAAATGGAGATGATGAAGATGATTGGACAGCACAAGGACACCATCAACATGCTGGATCCTTCACACAGGATGGTCCTTCGTACACTCTCACGGAATATGCCTCCAAAGACAACATACAGGAGTACCTGCAGGCCCAGAGGCCTCCTGACCTGGAGTATGTTACAATATCAGCCACAATGCAGCAGAGCAACTCTCCTCCAAGGACCTGGCATCCTGTGCCTACCAGGTAGCCTGAGGCATGGAGTACCTTGCCTCCAAGAAGTGCGTACACCAAGACCTGGCCACCAGGGAAGTGCTGGTGACAAAGGACAACATGATGAAGATCTCAGACTTCAGCCTTGACAGAGATATCACCACATCAGTTACTATAAAAAGACTACCAACAGTGGACTGCCTGTGAAGTGGATGATCCCTAAGGCCATGTTTGGCCAGATCTACATCCACCAACGTGACTTCTGGTCTTTTGGGGTGATCCTGTGCAAAATCTTTACTCTGGAAGCCTTCCATAAACTGGAGTGCCTGTGGAGGTGGTTTTCAAGCTGCTGAAGGAGTCATTTGATGGATAAGCCAATGAGTGCACCAGAGAGTTATACACAATAATGAGGGGTGGCTGGCATGTGGTACCTTCAAGCTGCTGGTAGAAGACCTGGATCATACTGTGGCCTTGACCTCCAACCAGGAGTACCCAGACCTGTCCTTGGCCCTGGAACAATACTGTCTATGCTTTCCCACCACCCAAAGCTCCACCTGCTCCTCAGAGAAGAATTCCACCTTCTCTCATGTGCCGTTGCCCAGGGAGGCCTATCTGGCCTGACACCCAGCGCAGCTTGCCAATGGTGGACTCAAATGACTAGTATCCCTATTACTCCTGTCCAGATTCCGTCATAAGCTGTAACCATTACCCCCACCCTCCCTGAAAGACTCACTGCCTTCTCCTTTGTCCCTTTCCTACTGGCAGGAGCCAGCTGCCTACCTGAGGCCTTCACCCCTTGAAGTTCACCTCTCTTCCCCTTCCTCTTCCTCCTCCTTACAACCTGCTCATGAAAGAAAGGCACAGAGAGGCAGGTACTTGCTCGTGGCTACTTCCTTCCCTCCCATATGTTGGACCAAGACCCCTCCCTGGCATCTGGTACTGCCTGGACGTCGAGGGAGTGGGAGCTGAGGCATGCCAGTGAAAGCTGTTGGAGCTTTACTGTTTTGGTTTTGTCTACTTAGCATAACATGTAAGACTGAGTTCTGGTAGCAGGGACCTAGTCCTTGGGGCTATAGCACTAGCGAGGGGAGGTCAACTGCTCTGGGCCTTGGCTAGGAGCAACTCCTGCTCCAGAGATATGGTGCCAAGGGCTTATTAATTATGATACTAATTTGCTTTGCTGACCAAATGCCTGGTATCAACAGATGGGAAGGCAAAGACTGGAAGCAGTGTTGTGACCATGGGGTCCAGCCCCAAACTATGAAGAAAACACAAAGTGTATAAATCTGAGTAAGTATATATTTACACACCTCTTTAAATAGGTTGTTATCAAAGATTTAATCAATGGGTAATATGCTCCTCATGACTGGGAAGCATCAGTTGCCATATATTAAAAACAAAGAAAAGAGTTGTCTGGGTTGCTTCCTCCATAAGTGTCCCTTCTTTTCAGTCCATGATCCCAGGGTCCTGGGATGGAGCCCCACATCTGTCTATCTGCTCAGTGGGAAACCTGCTTCTCTTTGTCCCTCTGTCCTGCTTATAGTTCCTCTTCCTGTCTCTCTGTCTGTCAAATAAATAAAATATTAAAAAAAAGAAAAAAAATGATTTTAAAAGGTCTTTTTTTTTTTTTAATTTTCTAGGGGTGCCTGGATGACTCAGTTGTTTAAGCAGATATTTGCCTTTGGCTGAGGTCATGATTCCAGTGTACAGTGATCCAGCCCTGCATGGGACTACTTGCAACCCGAGGAGCTTGCTTCTTCCTTTCCCTTTGCACGTTATTCCTCCCGCTTGTGTGCTTCCTCTCTCTCTCTCTCTTGCTGTCAATAAACAAAATAAAATCTTTTACTAAATAAATTAAGAAATAAACCTACTTTCAGTTTAGGTCCCTTAACAAAAATTGTTACTGCTTCATTTAAAAAAAAAATAATTTAGAAAGATGCTTCCAGAGCTAAAAAGCTGTTTTTTTTTTTTCAGGATTAAATATAGAAGTGCTTTATAAAGTAAAAGAAAAAATATGCTATATTAACACTAATCACACTATACCTTTGGTGGTTATATCAAGATAATGAAAAGTGATTTTAAAGCAAATTTCATTATCAGACATAAAGATCAAGTCAAAATTACAGAAGAGTATAAGGATGAATTTATCAGGGAGTATAATAATTCTTGACTTTTAATACTTAATAACAGATTTGGGGATATATAGGGAAAAACTAAGAACAAAAATCATAACTTCTATCTTAGAAGAGAATTGGAAAAAAGTTTCAACACCTTTATTTTGAGATTATATAGACAAATGGTCATCAAATTGGTAAGATATGTAAGACATGAACAAAATTATCAACTAACAAGATATGCTTGATATTACAGAACACTCCCAACAACCGCAGACTACATATATCTTAAGCCATGATTTTCTTTGCAAAGGTCAACATTGACAATGTTCTAGTCATACCTCCGTGTACCAAGAAAGAAGTAGCATATTTCTTGAAAGACACAGCTATCAAAGCTCCATTGAGAAACCTTAAAGATGGAGAAGGGATTTGCAAATTATATATCTGATAATGGACATCAACTCTGATGATTAAAAAATGAATAAAAATTAAAAACCTTACTAAAACCAAACAGAGTATCCAATTTTACATGTGAAGAAAATTATTGAAGAGACATGTCACCAAAAGGATATGGATGGCTTATAAGCACATGACAAATTTCTCAACATTTAGACATTAAAGAAATACAAATTAAAATCATAATGAGACATGCTTACATGTCTATTAGAATGGCTAAAATTATAAAGGCTAATTGTACTTCGTCTGAGCTAGATTGAGAAGCAACAAAAAATCTAAACTGTTGTTGGCATATATCATGATACCACCACTTTGGAAAATAGTTTGAAAATTTTTTTAAATGCAAAATACGTTGCAGTTACACCAATAGCCATTTTACTTCTACACATTTAACCAAGAGAAACAAACGCTATGTTCGTACAAGGACTTGTATATGAATTTCATAGCAGCTTTATTTTCAAGAATTGAAAACAGTAGAAATGTTCATCAATGTCCATCAATAGAGCAAAGACAAATTATGATCTATTCATTAAAGAGATTACTATTCAACATCAAAATGAACTATTTACAATTGGAGATTCTCAAAGTAATGGTGCTGAGAAAAGAAAAGCCAGGCAATGAATAGAATATACTGTGTGATTCCATGACTATTAAAAAAATCTAGAAAATACAAATTTATATAAAGTCACAGTCATCAAATATATTGGTGTGATTTTAGTGCCTTCTTCTGTGCTCCCATAGCTTCCTACACTTGGATCTCCAAGCATTTGTTACACCATGTGAAAATATGAACTCTTTTTCTTTATTCTGTCTTCCTAGAATAAGAATCCTTGAAATTTTATGGACATTTGAACTCTCAGTTATTAGTAGAAATCCTATCACACAGTAAGTTTTCAAATATAAAGCCACAGTTTTACAATGACTTCTAAGCTTTTACATGATCTAGCCACTCATTTAACCTCTGTGACCTCTTTCCCTGCTACTCTTCAGTCCCTCACAGTGGCCTCCTTGCTATTCCTCAGATATGCCAGGCATGATCCAACCTAATGGCCTTCAAGATAGCCAATTCCTTTGTCTGGAGTGACCTTATTGCTGATAGTTCTGGGCAAATTCATCACCTTTCCATACGTTTGTTCAATTGTCAGCTTCATTGTAACTACCCTGATCTTCCTATTAAAATTACCTCCCCATCCCCTGCCTAGCAACCTTGATTTTTCTCACCCTGATCTAATTTTTCTTTTTCCCCATTGCACTCATCATTTTTGAATGCACTATGCAATTTTTATTCAGGTTTATAGCTTTTAATTGTCTCACCCATTAAAATAAACGTTCTACAAAGCCAAGTATTTCATTTACCAGTGTAGTCTGAAGTAATATCTGCCATAAAATAGACAGTAGACAATTGGTAAATTTCAGAATAAATTAATGTTGAGAGTATACTGAATTTCATAAGTCATTTCAATATTTTTTCCAAAAAATAAACTATGTAAAACATACCTTAAATTTACTTTCAAAATATTTTATAGCATATAATGAACAAAATAAGAGAAAAAAAACCCAAAATAAGCAAAAGCCTTAAAGAAACAATCATATGAATAACCATTTCAAACCTACTTAAAAATTGCATAATACCACACTCCTAGATCCTCTCTGAATGCTCTAAAATAACCCTTCAAAAGAAATACATTTTTTAAAATTACAGATTTTTTGGCAAATAATTTAACAAAATAAAAGTTTCATTCATCTATGTAGATCATAATAAATATTTTTAATAAGCATGAAATTATAACTCTGAAGTGTGCTAAAATGAAACCACCTACTAAGTGTGAGAAAACAAAAATAAATATCATTTTTCCAAATAAGAGGAATTTATTACCTTTGAATCAAAGCATGTGGATTTGTTCAAAGTGGCAATAAAGGAATATGGAAACACAATCCATAGAAAGTCATATTTTAGATTTCTAAAAGACTTCAAAGTGAAGAGTATATATATTTTAAATGCTACATAATGCTACATAATGACAAGATGACAGGTTGTGACAAATAGCATTTTAAAAGCTCTACTCATAATGGAACAGAAGGTGTCATTTCCCTATAATTTTATATATGTCATTAATTTACTATATTTGGATACAACACATTACCAAACAGATGTTCATCAAAGACTAAATCATTTTTAATGGAACATAATAATTTGAACCTACATCTATTAATCATTTTTTTCGATCTAACATTTATAGTCTCGCTAAAGAATTTATCAGATATTGACAAATTTAAAAAATATATAGGATTAAAAAGTCGTGTTTGTAAAAGTAGATTTTCTTGAAATTTGCATTTAAATGAAAATATTTGCTGATATTTTTAAGACTTTAAATGTAATTTTTTATATATCTGACCTATCAGATGATATAAAATTTTTGGAGAAAATATGACTTAATTTTTTGATCTTGCTGAAGGTATTAATAAAGATCAACTGCTGGAATTATTTGTATTGTGATATCTGAGTTAATAAACATGAATAACTGGTATAAAATATGTTTTTATTAAATTTTATTTATTTACTTGACAGAGATCACAGGAAGGCAGAGGGGCAGGCAGAGAGAGAGTAATGGAAGCAGGCTCCCTGCTGAGCAGAGAGCCCACTGTGGGACTCAATCCCAGGAACCTGGAATCATAACAAAGAAATGATGATAAATTCCTTAAAAGACTCAAAGTTGTTCTTGACTGGTATGTTTCAAGCTCTATTCCTGGTTTGCGGACAGTTTTTAACAGGCCTGTCACTGTAGAAATCAGCTGGATGTTTAGAGGCTATCAGAACTGTGCAAAACCTTGGAGGGGTAAAGATTGAAAATCCTTTAGAGAGATTAGCTCCTTAAGACATTATTCATCCACACATTTTCCTCCAAACCATTAAGGCTGATGGATGAGGGGCACCTGAGGGGCTCTCTCATCACGTGGGTGGTGGGTTAAGCCTCTGCCTTCATCTCAAGTCATGGTCTCTGGGTCCTGGGATCCAGCCCCACATCCGGCTCTGCTCAAAAGGAAGCCTGCTTCCCTCCCTGCTTGCCTGCCTCTCTGCTTACCTGTAATCTCCCTCTCTCTCTCTCTCTCTGTGTCCAATAAATAAATAAAATCTTTAAAAAAGGCTGATGGATGCTAAATTACGAAAACTGCTCCCTCCAAATGATGCTTCTTCATAAGGTTTTAAGAATTTAAAATTGTAAGAATTTAAAATTGAAACTTGATCGTAGGATTTATCTTATACAATAACAACAAGTGATGGCAGTTATTATTAGTTCTGAAGTATTTGTGATTCTGAATTCTTGGCCTCATTAGTAAATTTATTTTTAATAAATTATTTAATATATAATAATATTTATTAAATATATTATAGATAACATATATAATATATATAATAAATTCATTCATTCATTCATTATTTATTATTTATTATTATTATTTATTCATTTATTAACTCAAACACAAGAAAATGAATGACCTGATTGAAAAATTGGCAAGGACTGGAACAGACACCTCACTTAAGAAGATATTGAGATGGCAATAATGATATGAACAGATGCTGTGATGATCACAGCATGTCTAATTAAGGAATTGTAAATTAAAAGAACATGAGGGGCGCCTGGCAGCTCAGTGGGTTGAGCCACTGACTTTGGATCAGGTCATGATCTCAGGGTCCTGGGATCGAGTTCCACGTTGGGCTCTCTGCTCAGCAGGAGCCTGCTTCCCTTTCTCTCTCTCTCTGACTGCCTCTCTGTCTTCTTGTGATTTCTCTCTGTCAAATAAATAAATAAAATCTTTTTAAAAAATAAATAAATAAATAAGACAATGATATATCACTACACATCTATTAGAATGGCTAAAATCCAAAATACTGACAACATAAAATGCTTTTGACGATGAGGCACAAGAGAAACTCTCATTCATTCTGGTGAGAACACCAAAATGGTGCTACCACTTTGGAAGACAGTTGGGCAGTTTCTTACAAAACTAAACATATTCTTACCATATGATCCAGCAATCGTGCTCCTTGGTACTCACCCAAAAGAGCGACAACTTGTGTACACAGAATCCTGCATGTAAACCTGTGTTTGTAACAGCTTTACCCATATGTGCCAAGAGTTGGAAGTAACCAAGATGTCCTACAGGAGGAGAATGGATAGATAAACTGTGGTCCATTGAAACAATGGGATATGATTCAGCAATAAAGAGAAATGACTATCAAGCAATGAAAAGACAAGGAACAAACTTAAAATCCGTCATAATAAGAGAAAGAAGTCAATTTGAAAAAGCTTCATGTTGCAAGGTTCCAACTATATGACCTTCTAGAAAAGGCAGAACTATGCAAATGGCATAAAGGTCAGAGGTTTGTAGCAGTTAAGAGGAGGAGGATAAACAGTCAGAGCACAGAGGATTTTTAGGCCAGTGAAAATTTTCTGTATGATATGTATGATATTTTAGATATATATCACTACACATTTGTCAAAATGCATAAGATACTATACCAAGAGTGAACTCTATGAGAAAAGGTTTTTTTAAGATTTTATTTATTTATTTGACAGGCATCAAAGCAGGCAGAGAGGCAGGCGGGGAAAGCAGGGGTTGGGGGAAAGCAGGCTCCCTGCCAAGCAGAGAGTCTGGTCTGGGGCTCGATCCCAGGACCGTGAGATTATGACCTGAGCCGAAGGCAGAAGCCTTAACCCACTGAGCCACCCTGGTGCCCCACCAAGAGTGAACTCTAATGTAAACTGTGGACTTTGGGGTGAGAATGATGTGTCAGTGTAGGGTCAGTGAGCATGAAATATTATCACCGTGGTACAGGATGTTGATAATGGGGAAGGCTGTGTGTATGTGGGGAAAGGGAATTTTACTTTGATCCCCAAACTACTCTAAAAAATGCAGTCTGTTAAAAAAAAACTTTATAATGCAATATAATACAAAACAAGAATGCATATCAAGAGAGAAATAATGTTTAAAGGGAACAAAGAACTTCGGTAATGTGTACCTAGGGATTTTGATTGCACATTTGTAGGAAGTTCACATTGTCATTAGCAATTGTTTATTTGTGAAGTAGAAGTAACATAAAGAGTGTTGAAAACTCAAAAACGCAACACTAAAAAAATGCCATCTATGGGCTCTTAAAAAATGGAACAAAATTTGCTTGGCTTTTTAAGCGTTGTGGGGAATGAAGGGACAGAATTTAAATTCAGCTTCATAAAAGATTGGATAATATGTTTCTACAAAGAAGGCTCCTCTGAGTAACATAGAAATGAACATGGTAGCTGAAAGTGGAAAAAAGCTTACATCTCTTGTGAGCTCACGTTCTCTACAACCCTGTCACTTAGTGTAGATAGTAACTGTTCGATGAATAGCAAATGGTAGTCTTTCAGATCCCCGGGATTTACACTAAGAATCGTGAATGGATTTTTAAAAAAATATGTAAAGATTGTCTACAGTGCAAGTACCTGGAAATAACTGACATTTTGGAGAGAATATTTTAATCAGCAGAGAAGGTAAAAATGAAAAAAGTTCCACGATCAGAGTAAACATATGGGATTAAAAAATAAAAGATAAAAAAAAAATTTTTTTAAAGGACTTTTTCTTTAAAGGACTTTACACAAAAGTCCTTTTTAAGAGACAGTTGGCTGTTTAAACCAAAAGTACAACTCACTAAGAGAATCACCGCATTATTTATTGGGGTAGAAAGACCTGGAATGTGGAAAGGCCCATTCTGCAGAGGAAAAAATAGAATCACTAACAGGCCTTATGCCTTGCACAGCCAGTGGCTAGAATCCCTGCTTCATGAGACCCTGTGCTAGAAGGCCGCTAAAACCATCTAGAACTACGTTAGTCTTTCTTGGAAGCCAACAAGTGTTTGACCAGTTAAGGGCACAGTAAAAATAACTCACGTTAAGTTATAATGATTATAGATATCTTAAAAGCCTTGTCAAGTTCCTTTTTGAGTAACCCTCACCCCACCCTTAGAGAAATTTATGTGTGGTTCACCTCTTTGAAATACCTCATTGTTGTTCCACATTTACAATAGCCAAAAGAAAAAAAAAAAAAGCTTTTTATTAACAAAGTGTTCAGAAGTCGGCGCCACTGTAAACAATGAGAGTTTCTGATGCCTGGACAGTTTTGTTGGAGAAACAGCTGAAAGCACTCAGGTGAGAGCAAGCCAAAGGCTGGTGGGATTTTTAAAATTATAAAAACCAAAGCAAAAATCAAAACTAATTGCCAAGATTTCAAGTTTGCTACTAAAGGTATGACATTCTCCTAAGACATGCCAGTGAGTTGATCAATATATTCATATATTTATATTTGAATAAGAAGGAACTATTTGATGCAGCAAATTCACGTTGATTAAAAATTACCAGTTATGGGGGCTCCTGGATGGCTCAGTGGTTT